>NW_015634004.1:652353-663854 GCF_001515625.1 Sinocyclocheilus rhinocerous
TCACACACTTGAGGTATTCGGCCAATCACAACGCACTGGATAGCTGGCCAATCAGAGCACACCTCGCTTTTCAAAACAATGAGCTTTGTAAAAATTGACGCGTTTCAGAAAGAGGAGAAACAATAATGTACAGTATGTGGAAAATAATGTGTTTTTTAACCTTAAACTGCGTAAACGCATTGCATTACAATATAATGTTATTTTTAGCATCGTCATATGACCCTTTTTATAAGCATAAATGAAATAAATTATGAAATTAAGAACTTTGTTTTAAAATACAACACTATTTCCTTCAGGTCCTCAGGGAGCAGAGTGTCAGTGTCCCTCTGAGGGCCGCTGGTATCTGGCCGACAACAAACACTGTATCCCTGACAATGGCACACGCTGTCAGTCGGGCCAGTTCACTTGCATGAATGGCCGCTGCATCCGTGCCCAGTGGAAATGTGACAACGATGATGACTGTGGGGACGGCAGTGATGAACTCGAGCGGGTCTGCGGTGAGATGCATTGTTGTTTACTGTACATGTTCTTCAGAGGACTTGAAATCCTAAATCAGAATAGAAGGCAATTTTATGTAAACACAGGTTGTTGATTCAGAATATATGCCAGCGGCTTCATATATGGTTTACCAAACTTGCACATAGAGTCCAAACTGACATCTTGTGCACTTTCAAGGGTGAACTAAACTTAACATTTATATTTGTGCATGACTAAACTGCAAGCCTAATGTTAAAAATCAAATCTCTTGTGAGTGTCTCTGTTTGCCGATGGATTAATTTTCCTCTCCTGTACTGCAGCGCAATCTTTCACTAACATGTTTCTTCTTGCTTTTTATTGCTTGCACAATCTGTTCAAATCTTTTGCTCCAGGATCCAAGAGTCATTTCGTTTTTGGTGTGTATTCTTGCTTACCTCTCTTCATGTGTAGCTAAAAGCTCTGTTCCAAAATCTAGAGTGCTGCCTACATAGGCAACATGATTATACTGTCTTTGGGCCAAATCCTAAAGCAGTACTGCATTCATCCTTTTGCAGAAGATAATGGCATAATGCATTATTTGACAAGCTACCCAGTTAACAAAAAAATATGTTCTAAGAACGCTTGAAAGTTTTTGTTTTGTTTTGTTTTGCTTTGCTTTGTTTAGTTTTTTTGTTTTGCTTTGCTTTGTTTTGTTTAGTTTTGTTTTTTTGTTTTGCTTTTTGTTTTGTTTGTTTTGCTTTGCTTTGCTTTGCTTTGTTTTGTTTTTTAGTATCCGAATGTTAAGGGAACATTCTATTTTCTAATTTTGCAAACATTATGGGAATGTTATTTTTGAACGTTCTTTAATCATTCTGAAACACATAGTAACATTTAAAAAACAGCGAACGTCCAAATAAAATGTTTCAAAAAAAGTTCCATGAATGATGTATAAATATTTTTTTTGTGCTAGCATTTTTAGAACATTGTTAAAGACCAGATAACTTTGAACAAACATTCTAATAATGTTACTGGGAGAATGTTTATTTTAGGGCTGCAAAACGATTAATCGTGATTAATCGCATTCAAAATAAAAGTTTGTTTACATACTATATGTGTGTGTGTACTGTGTATATTTATTATGTATATATAAGTACACACACATGCATGTATATATTAAGGAAAAATATGTTAGATTTACATATAAAATATTTATATTTATATATAATATAAATTATATACAAGTATAAATATATATACAAATATTTTTTTCAAATATATACATATATGTGTGTATTTATATACATAATAATTATACACAGCACACATACATATAGTATGTTAACATAAACTTATTTTTAATGGGATTAATCACTATTAATCGTTTTGCCGCCCTAGTTTATTTAGAACTTTGAGAGAACTTTTCCAGAAAGTTCTGAGAATGTCCCTTGTTAGCTGGGTTCATGCACAAATCCATCAAAGCAGTTAATTTTGATTATAAGCTTAGCATGCTAATGGAAAATTCTATTGAAATCAATTGTGTCAGTAGACACCAAGGCAGCTTACTAGGATTTAGAACAGAGCATTAGACTACATAAAATTTAATAACCATCCATAAACACATACTAACCTCTTCCACAATGCACCACTCTCTCTCTCTCTCTCTCTCTCTCTCGCATGCAGTCCCACAAGCAGCAGCATTCATTTCACTCTCAGGTAAACTGAAATAGAGAGATAGGTAGAGGAAGTAGGCGGTGAGCTCCAGTAGTTCCTGTTAGTTCATTCAGCTCTTACTGCAAATGTCAAAATTTATCTTTTTTTTTTTGTGCATGGCAGCATTTCACACCTGCGAGCCCACTGTGTTCACATGTGGAAATGGCCGTTGTGTGCCATATCACTACCGCTGCGATCACTATAATGACTGCGGGGATAACAGTGATGAGACGGGCTGCATATTCCGCCCCTGCGACTCCAACACTGAGTTCACCTGCAATAATGGTCGCTGCATTGCACGGGAATACGTCTGCAATGGAATAAACAATTGCTACGACAATGGGACCTCGGATGAGCAGAACTGCGGTAAGTGCATTTGCATGGTTACCAAAACAAGTTGCTAGGTTGTTTGTCAACTACTGTATAAACAGCCTACAGCTTATGAGCATTTATATAATACAGAATAGTTGATTTTAAGTGATCCATAATGGATCCTTGTTATAAAACGCAGCTGAGAGGACATGTCAGCCAGAGCACACCAAATGCCAGACCACCAACATCTGCATCCCGCGCTCGTACCTGTGTGATGGAGATAATGATTGTGGCGACAACAGTGACGAGAGCCCAACGCATTGTGGTGAGTTATCCTGTCCCACTGTCTCCCTCTGTCCTGTGGGAACATAGTTAGGTTTATAAATGCCCTGATATTTGTTATAGCTTAATGTCTTTTAGTTTGCCACGCATATCTAATGTCATGTAAAATTGAAAACTTTATTATTATTGTATTAAATGCAATAATAATAAAAAATAATTATTATTATTATTAATGATATAATTATGAAAAAAGTAAGTTCTATTTTAGTTATTAGCGTTAACTAAAACAAAAACTAAACCTACTAAAAAACATTTCTGTTAATTGAAAATAAAATACTTTTATTAAAAAATAAAATAAAGTTTATTTTACTTTCATCACCAAAAAGGCCTTCTTTAGTGTGCTTAAAATAAAATAAAATAAAATAATAAAATAAAATAAAATGATTAGATGAAAACTTAAACTAAATAAAAATTAGAAATGTTATCTTGGCAACTAACTGAAATAGGTTGAAGTACTAAAATTACTAGCTGGAAACTAATAAAAATTAAACCTAGATCTACTGTAAATCTGGAATTAAAATAAATTAAACACAAAAAGTATCATTTAAAAAAAGTGACAAAAGCACATAACTAAATTACTTAAATTATTGATGAATTTTTTATGAAATTATTGATCAATAATTTAGATTATTTGATCAATAATTTTGAATAATTATTGATCAATATATTATTAAAACAACTGTAAAGGTATTTAAATAATATTAAATCATACTCACATAAAAGGCAGAAGAAAAACATAAAATAAATGTAAGAAGGACAAAATGTGTAATAATAATATTTTCATTGTTTGTTTCTCCTTTAGTGTGGAATTAGATGAGTAACTGTTTAATAATTTCCTGTTGCTTTTAGAGCCAAAGTTGTTGCTCAACTTGCCCTTCCTGTAATATCAGTGAAATTAGTGACCCATGTATGTGAGTGGGTCCACCTGGGGATGCTGAGTTCATTTCTGGTTTATCTCTGGTTTGTTTTCTCCTCAGCCACATCTACTTGTTCCCAGAACGAGTTTCGCTGCTCGAGCGGACGCTGTATTCCCGGACACTGGTACTGTGATGGTGGTACAGACTGCAGCGATGGTTCTGATGAGCCCGTTACCTGTAGTAAGTACCACACATAACATATTAAAAATAAATATATACCACTATAAGTTATCTGGCGCTCATTCTGTATATGTGGCAGAAAGTTATTTTGGACTATACTGGGGAGAAAACTATGAAAACACTGTAATATGAGGATGAAGCTGTGTTTATAAAGGGAAACCGTTGCCCATGTTTTTGGGTGGTGAGTTAATGATGAGTATCCTGCCTCACTGGTTACCATGGTGATGGACTGAATGTCTGTCACAGCCCCCCCCCCCTCATTTTACGCTCCACTGGTGATGCATGCAGTCAAAAAGTGGAAAGATGAGGCAGAAGTTGTGTATAAGTAACTCAGTTGGCAGAAAAAGACTTATAATGTAGTAATTCAGACCAGTATGTCTGCAATCAAATGCTCTAACTAAAGAACAAAAGTTTGTGTGAGTTTGAGAGCTTCTTTTTCAAGAAAGACATTTAGTGGTTCTATTTGTGAATAGTGTGTATGTGTATATGTATGTAAATCACCAAACATCAATAAGGTACAATAAGGTTTTGATTTATGTTTTTTTGCATTCATTAATTTAATATATACTTAAATCAGAAAGAACAATTGATGTTTCCCAAAAGTTTTCTTATTATATTAGATATCATACACTATTGTTCAGAAGTTTGGGGTCAGTTAAAGTTTTAAATAATTTTTTTTTTTAAGTCTATTTTCCTCATCAAGGCTGCATAAATTTGATCAAAAATTCAGTAAAAACTGTATTATTGTGAAATATTATTACAATTTAAAATAACTGTTTTCTATTTGAATATATTGTAAAATGTAATTTATTTCTGTGATCAAAGCTGAATTTTCAGCATCATTACTCCAGTCTTCAGTGTCACATGATCCTTCAGAAATCATTCTAATATGCTGATTTGCAGCTCAATAAATATTTAATTATTATCAATGTTGAAAACATTTGTGCTGCTTCATATTTTTGTAGAAACAGTGATACATTGTTTTTTTTCAGGATTCTTTGATAAATAGAAAGTTCAAAAGAACAGCAATGTGTTCTGTCTCTTTTAACCAATTTAATGCATCCTTTTTTAATTAAAGTATACATTTCTTTAAAAAAAATCTTCTAATGGTAGTGTGTTAGATACAGTAGTTGGTAGTGAAAATAGGGTTGAATTTTAAATAAATTCACTACTCTACTGTGGATATTGTCATTTGTGGTATGTCCCAAATTAAAATAATTTTAATAAAAAACAATTTTCAAACCGAATTTGGAATTTCAGACCAAAATGTTTCAAGCAGTTTTTCTTGTAAATATATTTTAATAAGTAATATATAGGTTTTTTTGAATACTAAACAAGTCTGATATACCCATGTGCATGCTGTAGAAATGAATTATAGAAAAAAAGTATTATAAACTACAACACAAGCAAGTCATAACAGACCAGTAAAATAACATAACAATACAAGTTAAAAATGCAATACAATATTATGAGAAAGGTTTGCTCTTCTTAATGACAGTCGAGTGGTATCTGAAGTGTGTGTTACTGTGTGGTGTGTTTGGGTGTGTGTCTGTGATGCCAGCGGTCAGTCCGGCCATCTATTGTGTGTCACATTCCTCCAAAGTGACGTGCAGAAGAAAAGCCCTCATACACACACACACACACACACACACACACCGGCCCTTCCTTTGACAGTCTCTGCCCCCTCCCCTCTCACACACACTGCCCCATCCTCTCGCTTTTGTCCCGTTAATCACAGCACCCCTCGGTGGCTTTTGTTCAAGCGGGACACTAGAGAGAGGAATGCTTATTCTCTCCCAGAATTCCTCTGCCTGTGGAATCCAAGCACCAGCACAGCCACGTTTCTGGCTGCTCAGGATGGGATTTAATGGTTAAATGGATTACATAGGCCGCAGGTTCCTCAGTTTCCTCTGAGATCCGAGTGAGACATGGCCCTCGGGCAGGTGGCTCTTCTCACTGCCGTGTGTTTCATCCCTGCAGCCACCACGGTGAGGACCTGCAACTCCGACCAGTTCCGCTGCGATGATGGAAGGTGCATCGCCTCGTCCTGGATCTGCGATGGAGACAACGACTGCGGGGACATAAGCGACGAGGACGAGAGACACAACTGTGGTCAGTATTGCTTGGTCCAAACCCAAATCACAGGTCTCATTTCACAATGTACTTTTGGAACATGTTACTGAAATATTTGTCTCTTTGGATTTACCACCAAAAGTTTACGCACAGAACAGCTGCAAAAGTGCATATACTATAGGAAGTGATAGATTTTGCTTTTTATGACTGATACAGATTTACTTAAAGGGGTCATATGATGCGATTTCAAGTTTTCCTTTCTCTTTGGAGTGTTACAAGCTCTTGGTAGTTTCCAAAAACCAATATGCAGAAAAAAATGGCAATGTATTATTCAAATTTTTGGTTTATCATTTTTATATCATGTTTATTTATAAATCCCTCACCACATTTCCAAATGCACCCATTTTTCAATTTCTGATTTTTTCATACTAATAACTTCATAGCCGTTGGACTACAACAGCAAAAAAAAGAAAGAAAAAAACATTATGTAATGTAAATTATTATTATTGTTGTTGTTGTTGTTATTATATTTACATGTATTGTTTTTATTGTAATTCATTTTTATTTTCATTGTTTTTATGTATGAACCCCAGACCACCTTTTCAGACACACGAACAAACTGTTGTATGCTTTTCAGTATGTTATTGTGTGCATTGCCATTTATTTTTCTATTCATTCATTCATTCATTCATTCATTCAGATACTGTATTACTATTTAGGTTTGATTTTTATTTCAGTTTTAGTTTTATAACTTGCTTTGCCATTTATTTACTTATTTATTAATTCATTCATTTATTCAGATATTACTGTTTAGGTTTAATTTTTATTTTTATTTCAGTTTTATTTTTATTTCTGCTTTAGTTTTTATTTATTTGCAGTTAGTAATTTTAGTGCTTGAACTTAAATTTATTTGTTATTTGTGAATGCAATATTTCTAATTTTCATTTAGTTTTTCATCCAGTATTTTATTTTATTTCCGATTGAGTTCTGTTAACAAAAATATTTTAATAGTTGTAGTTTTACAGTAATAACTCTGTTCTGACATCTACTGGACTTTGGTCATAACCAAATGTTCTTGTGTGAAAGTGCTTACACAACTTTATTGTTTCATCCTCGACTTTTTGGCTATATTTAGTCTTCTTGTATCATCTCTCTTCTCTAGTCCTTCCTCTCTGCACCTCTTCTCCTCCTCTCCCTCAGTTCATCAGTGAGGTAGTGTTGGTGGTTGGGTGTGGGATCTCAGTGTAAGGAGTCTGCATTCCTAATTTCTCCTGCCTCACTCACTGCTTTGTGGATGTGTTTAGCTGACAGCTCTCAGACTCTCTCTGTTCTCTCCAGAGGTTGCTCTTCCATAGCTGATCAGTAACTTAATGGAGTACTCAATTGAGCTGTCAAGTTTGTCTAAAAAATGTCCATGGGAGAAGTAAAAACAGACACAAATGAGATAACTGTTGACATACACTTGGAGTATAGAGCTGTAAGCAGAATGTGGATAGCATAGTTTAGATAATGTGAAAGAATTTGATGAAAAGTTTGAGTTCGTATTGAGATTTGGGTTTTGTTTTCACTAAACCTTGATGTTAACATGTTGTTCGACAACATGTTACATAAAAATGCATAGTCTACACAAATAATTGGTAAAATAGTCCATTTTTATTCAGTCTGTGCTCATTTTTACTTTTTTTTATTTTTTTTTATTTTCATTGTTTAAAAAAATATTTTATATTAATATATTTATATTATACTTTTTTTTATAAAAAATAAAATTAAAACTCTAAAACATCAAGAGTGCAAAATCAACACATCCACTCACACACACGCGTGTACACACACACACACACACACACACCTATGAACTGGTGTGACTGTAACACAGCAAATATGTAAAATAAAAGCAATAATTCAACTACAATGCAGTAAAAAAGTGGACAGCAAGGAAGGGGTTACACTCTAAAACATCAAGAGTGCAAAACAGACACATCCACTCACACACACATACATATACACACACACATACACAATTATACACACTCAAATGAATTGGTATGGCTATAACCATATAGCCAAAACGAGTCAGAAAACTGAAATAAGAGGTTGAAATCAAAACAGACCCAGAAGAATTAAAGGGTTATTAGTTCACCCAAAAATGAAAATTGGCTTGTGTTTTACTCACCCTCGAACGTAATAAACACTTTGCTCTCACTTCCGCTATCTGTCATATGCGGAAGCCGTTCCGGCGGATGATGTAGGACGTATGCGTCGCGCGCGCCTCTGAGATATACTAGTCTCGCGAGTTTGTTTATAGGAGCAAAGGAAGCAAAGTTTCCTTACTTTAGCAAAGGAAAACCAGTCTCCTCTTGGTTTATATCGAAATCCTCCGACATTTTTCTTTGCAAATCTTCGGTTTGTACTTCTAATTTGTGACCGGCGTTTTGTTTTGTTGTCTCTCCGCGTTCATCACTAATCATGCAACACCGACGTCATGCGTCATCTGCCGGAATGGCTTCCGTGTATGACAGTCAGCGGAAGTGATATAAAAGTGTTTATCACGTTTGAAATATGGAGATAAAACATTCCTGTTCGTTTTTGTTACATTTTTGTAGTATTTTAATGTTTTGTGTAACAAAATGCTTTCTCTGTGTTCAGGTTTGACTGTAGTAATAATAATGCAAAAACTGACGCTTCAAATCAACATTTCAAACCCCCAAAAAATCTAAACCTTTACAAAAAGTTGTCTTTGAGAATGTCTAAATATATATAAAAACAACTAGAGCATTTATAAGCCTTTTATATAGAGCTATATAGGAATCTAGTGGCTAAACCATGGAATTGCAGATGCTTTTCTTATTTTACTCCCACCAGATGGCACTAATCTGGCTTCAAAAATTGGATTTTAAAGGCATTATCTCTGATTTAACATGAAATACTGCCTTAATTGAAAAGTAATATAAAAATATTAAAAAATATATATATTATTTTCAATGGGAAAAAATTATCATAATTATTGCATAAATATTAATTAGTACCATGAAATTCTCTCAAAATACAAAAGAAAAAAAGAAAAAATATTATTGAACAAAAATATATTACATTGATTTAACTGGGGTGGGGGGAGTAAAATTTCAGGTGTCCGGTCACTTTTGACCGCGAAGACCACAAGTGTGACTCTGAAATAAGGAGCACCAGAGGGTTAAGTCAGTATGTATCATTTTATTAAATTATGAACATAATTATGTAAATAATTTGTTAAACAATTCATATTTAATATTTTTTTAAATAATGAAATGATTAATTATTTGATATTGTCTACATAGTAGTATAATTATATAATATAGTGAGACTATATAAAATAAGTCTCAGTCTCACTTCGTAAGACATCTTGGAGGAACTTTTTCAGTGAACTTGTCGCAGCCCATTATTCTGTTCTTTTCTACATGAAGGATGCATTCGAATCTGGTCAAAACAAGGTATCTTATGAGACAGCAGCAAATCCACTTCTGTTTGGAACAGCTTTCACGTTGGAAGTCTATGATGCCTTAAAGTGCTGTCTAGGTAGGCGGCTTACAGGGTTTTGCAACAGAACCCTAATGGAATTCACAGTCACACAGTTTGTGCACAAATATATTATGCTGGGTTGAACATAAATGTTGTGCCAAAAAGTGTCGTTTTTAAATTCTGTGCTCTTGTTTTGTCTCACACACACAGCAAACCGTACCTGTTCTCCTCAGGAGTTCACCTGTATAAATAACAGGCCTCCTCAGAGGAAGTGTATCCCGCGGGACTGGGTGTGTGACGGAGATGCAGATTGTTCGGATGCATACGATGAGCACCAGAACTGCACTCGCAGATCCTGCTCTGCCAACGAATTCACCTGCAACAACGGCCTCTGCATCCGCAACTCCTACAGGTTAGAATTATATTTAGAGCAAAAAAGTTTGCAAATGCATTGTTTTTTATGGCTGATTTTTTTTTTTTTTTGATATGCAGAACCTATTTTTAAATATTGTCTTATTTTTTTACATTATAATAAAATGCAAAGACATAAACATTGTGAATTATTTTTATTGTTATTAATAACATTAATAATTTATTATTATTATTATAAATCTAGAAAATGCATTGTATAATTTCAATTGTAATTTTTAAAATAGTAAAAAAACAATTTTTATTTATTAAATAGGGTGAAATTGCATAATAATAATAATAATAATAATAATAATAATAAATGCATTATATTATTTGTGCATTGTATATATTGTATAATGCATTGTATTAAATATATTAAATTTTAATTTTATTTAGTTTTATTTAGTTTTTAATGAAAGAGGGTGAAATTCGATGATGCATTATATTGTATTATAATAATAATAATGTATCATATTGTGTTATATAATGTATTATATTGTATTATTTTAATTGTAATTAATTAAATTTTAATACTTTTAATTTATTTTTTAATTCTTTTTTTATAATTTTAAGTTATTTATTAATTGAGTATTTCCATTTTTATTTATGAAAGACAGCACCACTTTTTATATGTTCATAACTTTATAAATAAAATTATAAAAGAATTTGCAGTGCTTATACAAACTTTGTTTTGGTGATTGATTCCAGTGAAAAAGAGCAATTTTTCCCATAATTCCCTGCTGTGTTTGTTGTGTCTGTTAGGTGTGACCGTCGTAATGATTGTGGAGACAGCAGTGATGAGCAGGGCTGCACCTATCAGCCGTGCCAACAGCATCAGTTCACCTGTCAGAACGGCCGCTGCGTCTCGCAGGATTTCGTCTGTGACGGGGACAACGACTGCGGGGATGAATCTGACGAGCTGGATCACCTGTGCAGGACTCCAGCACCCACCTGCCCTCCCGGAAACTTCCGGTGTGACAACGGAAACTGCATACCTCTCAGCGAGGTGTGTGACCGGAACGACGACTGCAACGACAACAGTGATGAGAAAGGCTGTGGTAAGCACTGCATCATGTGACGACTTGTGATTAGAATTTTTTTTTTTTGTCTTGATATGCTGTGGTCTGTATTTGTACTTTGGTGCTGTACTTAAGTGTGTTTTTCAAGTATTCTTGGACAAATTTGACTATACAGTACATGTATATTTGTGTCTCATTTTTACGTGTTAACATGCAATGCATGCAAATAATGGCAAAATACCCTCTTTACAAGTAATTTATTTATAAATCCATTGGAATTTTTAACAAAAGTAAAGTCATTTGCATCATTGCAACTGTTCACTGTTATTTATAGAAATGTAAATGTGAACACTAGTAGAGGACATCAGGCCATCTGTAAAAACATGTAAGATTATGTCTATAAAGTGTGAGCAAAGGTGTTTTATCGTGAAATTATTGAATTTTTTTTTCTTTTGTGCAAGTGATTTGAGTGATAAATCAGGGTTATTATAGTTAGCAAAAAAAAAAAGGAATAAAAAAAAAGTTATAAACTTAATATAAATTAAATATAAAATGAAAATAAAAAAGTAGATATATATATATACAT
>NW_015634004.1:664135-669599 GCF_001515625.1 Sinocyclocheilus rhinocerous
TATATATATATATATATATACATATATATATTCTGTGTAATCTGTGTAAATGTGTGTGTGTGTGTATATATATATATATATATATATACAGTATATATAAATTATTTGTCTGTTTTATTGTCTCAGGTATCAATGAGTGCACAGACCCATCCATGCACCACTGCGACCACAACTGCACCGACACTCCCACCAGCTTCATCTGCACCTGTCGCCATGGTTACCGCCTCATGTCCGACAACAAAACATGCGACGATGTGGACGAGTGCTCGGTCACGCCCAGCGTGTGCAGCCAGGTGTGCGAGAACACCATGGGCTCGTACGTGTGCAAGTGTGCGCCAGGCTTCCTCCGCGAACCCGACGGACGCAGCTGCAGGCAGAACAGCAACATCAGCCCCTACCTGATCTTCAGCAACCGCTACTATCTGCGCAATCTGTCGACGGACGGCGAGGCCTACTCGCTCATTCTGCAGGGCCTCACCAGCGTGGTGGCGCTGGACTTTGATCGGGTGGACAGACGCTTGTACTGGATCGACGTGAGCCGGAGGGTGTTGGAGCGGATGTTCTTTAACGGGACGGGACGAGAGGTGGTGGTCAATGGGATTTTGCATGGCGAGGGCCTGGCGGTGGACTGGGTTGGGAGGAAGCTGTACTGGGTCGACAGCTTTCTCGACTGCATGAAGGTGTCGGAGCTGGACGGCCGGTTTGTGAGGAAGTTAGCAGAACACTGTGTGGATGCTAATAACACATACTGCTTTGAGAATCCCAGAGCCATCGTTCTGCATCCAAAGTTTGGGTGAGTTTACCAGCGATGCAAGTCATTTTCAAATCTGTAAAGCCCGAAACACACTGCACGATTTTAGGTTGTCCCAGACGAAAGATTGGCATCGTGAATCAATCGTGGTGATTTCTGTCATCGTGGCTCCTAATCGGCGATCCTGTGTCGTACAGTGAGAGAGGTTCAAAGACGGCCGTTGTCACGGTCAAAGATAGCCCACGATATAGCATGATCTTCGCACAGTGTGTTTGCTGCTACGGTCCACGTTTACTGACCAACCAATAAAAATACGACATGGCGCTAAAACATAAAACTGCTTACCTCCAGCTCTTATCCCTTCCTCTTTCGCCACTTCCACTTTTTTTGGCACACATAAAAAATTGTAAAGTGGTAAAGTGTGATTTATCGTGATCTTTTTGTTTGCCAGTAGCGCATGCTGATGACTTTTATTCTTTTATAGTAACGTGCGTCGTAGCGTACTAGTCAATAGGTGTCATCATCGTACACGCATCGTAGCCAAGTTTATTAGATCCATTTCGTACAGTGTGACTTGCAGTGATCTTAAGCCCGAAACACACTGCACGATTTTAGGCTGTCCCAGATGAAAGATTGGCATCGTGAAACAATCGTGGCGATTTCTGTGATCGTGGCTCCTAATCGGTGATCCTGTGTCGAGAGGTTCAAAGACGGCTGTTGTCACGGTCAAAGATAGCCCACGATATAGCATGATCATGTAAACACAGCCCACTGTGAACACCCTTGTAATTCGCTTCAACCTTTTCGAATTTTATGAATGATTATTTTAGGTTCAAGTGTGTGTAATGATTTGGAAACGAGCAGAGTACGGCTGTTTCTAAAGCATGCAGCGCCATCTGCTGTTCAAAACTAAACTCAGAATCGACTCGAGAAAGATTTGGAAAATCTCAGAATTGATGCGGAATCATTTCTCGATTGACGATGCATCTATTTATTTTCCCAGCCCTAATAAAAACGAAAGCTGCTAAAGTGTGATTTATCATGCTCTTTTTGTTTGCCAGTAGCGCATGCTGATGATGTTTTATTCTTCTATAGTAACGTGTGTCGTAGCTTACGAGTCAATAGGTGTCATCATCGTACAGTCTACACGCATGTCGTTATTAGATTCATATCGCACAGTGTGACATGCAATGCTCTTATAGGATTGCTAAAATCGCACAGTGTGTCTTGGGCTTAAGTTGGTGGTCATGTGCATATTGCACAATCTTGAGTAGTGACAACTGCATACACTCTCAGAAAAAGGTACAAAAGCTGTCACTGGGGTTTTACCTTTTGAAAAAGTTCATCTTTGTACCTTATTTACCCCTAAAGTGTACATATACAGTAAGTACATTAAAGGTACATATTAATACTAGGGCTGTGCGATTAATCGAAATCGAATCGAAATCGCCTTTTATGATGCGAGATTAATGTAAACACAGCCCACTGTGAACACCCTTGTAATTCGCTTCAACCTTTTCGAATTTTATGAATGATTATTTTAGGTTCAAGTGTGTGTAATGATTTGGAAACGAGCAGAGTACGGCTGTTTCTAAAGCATGCAGCGCCATCTGCTGTTCAAAACTAAACTCAGAATCGACTCGAGAAAGATTTGGAAAATCTCAGAATTGATGCGGAATCATTTCTCGATTGACGATGCATCTATTTATTTTCCCAGCCCTAATAAAAACGAAAGCTGCTAAAGTGTGATTTATCATGCTCTTTTTGTTTGCCAGTAGCGCATGCTGATGATGTTTTATTCTTCTATAGTAACGTGTGTCGTAGCTTACGAGTCAATAGGTGTCATCATCGTACAGTCTACACGCATGTCGTTATTAGATTCATATCGCACAGTGTGACATGCAATGCTCTTATAGGATTGCTAAAATCGCACAGTGTGTCTTGGGCTTAAGTTGGTGGTCATGTGCATATTGCACAATCTTGAGTAGTGACAACTGCATACACTCTCAGAAAAAGGTACAAAAGCTGTCACTGGGGTTTTACCTTTTGAAAAAGTTCATCTTTGTACCTTATTTACCCCTAAAGTGTACATATACAGTAAGTACATTAAAGGTACATATTAATACTAGGGCTGTGCGATTAATCGAAATCGAATCGAAATCGCCCAAATCGTACAGCCCTAATTAATACCTAAATGGTACATTTTTGTGCCTTTTAAAAGGTACTGCCCCAGTGACAGCTTTTGTGTCGTTTTTATCTAAATTTGTAGTTTCCAACTGGTATTAGTGTTCTGATCGTGAAAAAAACAATGGTAAATGCAAACAATGAACTATAACCAACTATAAAACCATGTGTAGATGGGATAGCAAAATGAATTCACTTAAATGCTTTTAAAAAGGAGAAAAAAACATTGTTGACATCAAAGGCCTCACATTCCAGTCAAATTTTGTAGACTTTGGATGCAAATTAATTTGTCAGTTGGTAGAAGTGGGAAATTAAACATATGCCAACATGGACAGGTTGTGTGACGCCCTCATCCTCAAAATCTTAAATAAAACTGAACAAATTACTACTACTACTACTAATAATAATAAAAGTTATTGTTTTATAAAAATAAAATATAAAAAAAATATTTTAATACGTATTTTAATAATAATATATTACTTTGTATTTTAATAAATTAATTTATAATATAATAATTATCTATTAAATTATTATTTATTATTCTTTTTTTAGGTTTATTTAGGTTATAGCTGATATTATAAATCTATAATTTTTTTTAAAAATTGAATTTAGATGTATTGTGTACTATGTACTGTGCACCTACCTGAATCTGTGCACACTACATTTAAAATTACTTTGAACTTTTCAAATAAATGCGGTTCTTTTGAACTTTTTGTTCATAAAAGTGTTCTACAAAAATATGAAGCAGCACAACTGTTTTCAACATGGCTAACAATAAGAAATGTATCTTGAGCTGCATATTAGAATGATTTCTGAAGGATCATGTGACACTGAAGACTGGAGTAACGATGGCAAAAATTCAGCTTTGCATCACAGGAATAAATGACATTTTACAATATATCCAAATATTTTAAATTGTAATAATATTTCACAATATTATTTTTTCACTCTATTTTTTGGTCAAATAATTGCAGCCCTGGTGAGCAGAAGAGCCTGTAAAACAGTATAAACTCTTACCGACCCCAAACTTTTAAACAGTAGTGTACAGTATGTGGCCGTTACATTGCTGGAATCTGTTTTAGCTTCTATTTTTTAATATCAGATGTCATCTTTGTGCAGATATGTGTACTGGACTGACTGGGGAGACAAAGCCTTCATTGGACGTGTCGGGATGGATGGTAGTAACAAGTCGGCCATCATCATTACTAAGATCGAGTGGCCCAACGGTCTCACTATTGACTATACCAATGACAAGCTGTACTGGTCTGATGCTCACCTCAACTACATCGAGTAAGACTACTTCACCTTTATATCCTGTCATCCAGAGCACAAGATTTAATTACTGCTAATTTATCTAATTAAATATGATATGTCATAAATGATTATGAATTGAATTAATCACAAATGATCAATATTTGCTGACAAATCCCGCAAATTGAGATTTGGTTGTTGCATCGCAAGCTGGTTTCAAACATCTTTTTTTCCTCCATTTTTAAAAATGCTGTGTCAAGGAAATGATAAATCATGCAGGTTTTTCTATTTCAATTTGATGTTTTATAATTTCAAACATAAAAAAAAAAACAATGTTTGATTCTAAGGACATATTTACTTTTGTACAAATAATAGAGAATAACGGTAAGATATTATAAATCAATATTTATTATAATTGCAAACAATGAATGCATTTCAAACACTGAATGTTTCTTTAAAATTCAAACACTGAGATGTAGCCATTGCTTTAAATTAAAATAAATATTTATACTGTTTTCTTACAGTTATTATTATGATTATATATTTAGTTCATTACTATTTGCATTTTTAGCATTTGTTTATTCATTTTTAAACTTTTGTATGATTAATAAGAAACAATTATTAGAAAAACACATATTTATTTTAATTTTAAACATTGAACAACTTCTTTGATTTTACTTTTCACATGAATAATAGAGAATACTCTTAAGAATATTATAAATTCATATTATTTTTAATTGCAAACACTGAGTGAATTTCACACATTAAATACGTCCTTAAAATCAAGCACTGAAATGTGTTGAAATTAAATAAAATATTCAGAATATTCTTGCAGTCGTTGTCTATCAGTTTTTTGTTGTTTATATGGTTAGCATTTCATTATTTGCATTTGTGACCCTGGACCACAAAAGCAGTCTTAAGTCGCTGGGGTATATTTGTAGCAAAAGCCAAAAATACATTGTATGGGTCAAAATTATCGATTTTTCTTTTATGCCAAAAATCATTAGGATATTAAATAAAGATCATGTTCCATGAAGATATCTTGTAAATTTCCTACCGTAAATATATCAAAACTTAATTTTTGATTAGTAATATGCATTGCCAAGAACTTCATTTGGACAACTGGCAATTTTTTCGATATTTAGATTTTTTTTTGCACCCTCAGATTCCAGATTTTCAAATTATTGTATCTTGGCCAAATATTGTCCTATCCTAACAAACCATACATCAATGATAAGATTATTTATTCAGCTTTCAGATGATGCATAAATCTCAATT
>NW_015634004.1:669609-676248 GCF_001515625.1 Sinocyclocheilus rhinocerous
GGCCAAATATTGTCCTATCCTAACAAACCATACATCAATGGAAAGCTTATTTATTCAGCTTTCAGATGATGAAAATGGACCCTTATGACTGGTTTTGTGGTCCATGGTCACATTTATCTTTCTCTACATTAAATATGATATGTCAATAAATGTATCAATTTGATTAAATTAATCACATTTATCATTATATGCTGACAAATCCCACAAATGAAGATTTGGTCGTGCATCATTCAAACGGTTTTTCAACATTGTTTTTACCATTTTTAAGATGCTGTGTCTTGACTAAATTATGCATTATTTTTTGCACAAAATGAACATGTTAAACATTATTAAGATGGTTCTGTCTCCTCAGATTCTCTGATCTGGACGGGAATCACAGGCACACTGTGTACGACGGTATCCTGCCGCATCCTTTCGCCATCACGGTGTTCGAGGAAAGCGTGTACTGGACGGACTGGAACACGCGCACGGTGGAGAAGGGCAACAAATACAACGGCTCTGGACGGGAAGTGCTCGTCAACACCACCCACCGACCGTTCGACATCCACGTGTGCCATCCCTACCGCCAGCCCATAGGTGAGCCCAGGACAGCGTAACCCGAGCGGGACGCTCATTATCTCACATCAGATCGCTATCACTTCCTTTAAACGTCCACTGAGGCACTTAAGGGTCTCTGCCAATATTTACACAGTCTGTCCTTTCTCGGACACAGGAAAGACTAAACTCTTTATCATTGCTGTAATGGCCAGGACAGGTAGTTGAAACTCTTTATCTGTGGCTTTCTTTAGAAAGAGGAGCTACAGCTACATGTTGTGGAGCCACATCCTGGTTCTTTGTAAGAGGATATAGTCTGACTCAGTGGTTTTCAACTGACTACACAATTTACACTGAGCAACAAGAACGACTCAATTCAATACCGCACGTTTATCATATCAAAGTAAATAAAGCTGTCCTAAATGTAATGTATGAATTTTATTCAATATTTGAAATCAAATAAATATTAATTTATAATTTTCTTAATATTTTTCTCTATTATTTGCAAAAACGTTAAATGGTCTTAGATTTTAACATTGAAATCTGAAATTAAAAACTAAATCTGTATGAAGTTAGAATAAATATTAATTTATAATATTCTTACACTTATTCCTGTGATTATATGCTTACTTATTTTTTGTATTTATGCATTTATTTATTATTCTTATAATGTTTCTGTTTTTGATTATAAGAACGATTTACTAAAGATTGCCCCTATTATTCATTAAAAAGTGTTGAAATCGGAATTTATAATATAATAATTGTTATTATTATTTTAATTTCAAACATTGAATACATTTTAAACATTAAATAAACTTCAGTGTTTGATTTTAAGGGCATTTTATTTACTTTTGTTCAAATAATAGAGAATAATCATAAAATTATAAAAAATATTAAATAATATTTATTTTAATTGCTAACTCTGGATGCATCCCAAACATTGAACTTTTCCTTCAAACACTGAAATATTTTCAATGTTTAAAATTGAAATTAATATTAGGTTATTCTTTTTTATTATTTTCTGTTAATATCATAAATAATTCAATAAAATGTCCTTAAAACCAAACAGTGGAATTTAATGTGCGAAATTAAAATAAATATTAATTTATAATATTCTTAGAATTATTATCATGATGTTTAGTTATTTATTATTTAAAATTATTTTAGCATTTATTTATTATTCTTATGTTTTATACTTATAATACTAATAATAGGCAATAATTGGAAAAAAAAAAACATTGAATAAATTTTGAAGTTAGATTTTAGATTTATTTTAAATTAACTTTTATAAGAGTAATATAGAACAATCTTACAATTACATATAAATATACATTGATTTTTTTTTATTGCAAACAATAAACGAATTCCCGAGAAATGTATTCAGTGTTTGAATTAAAATAAATATTCAAAATATTCTTAGTCATCTATTACTTTTTAAGTTTATAGTTATGATATGATTATGATTAGTTGCATTTTATTATTTGCATTTATGTGTCCATAATTCAGGACAGATTCAGAACAGACCTGAAAATGTGCGAAATTAAAATAAATATTAATTTGTAATATTCTTAGAATTATTATTATGATGTTTAGTTATTTATTATTTATTTATTATTCTTATGTTTTATACTTATTTATGTTTTATACTTATAATACTAATAATAGGCAATAATTGAAAAAAAAAAAAAACCTTGAATACATTTTGAAGTTAGATTTTAGATTTATTTTAAATTAACTTTTATAAGAGTAATATAGAACAATTTTACAATTACATATAAATATACATTGATTTTTTTTATTGCAAACAATAAACGAATTCCCGAGAAATGTATTCAGTGTTTGAATTAAAATAAATATTCAAAATATTCTTAGTCATCTATTACTTTTTAAGTTTATAGTTATGATATGATTATGATTAGTTGCATTTTATTATTTGCATTTATGTGTCCATAATTCAGGACAGATTCAGAACAGACCTGAAACTTTTTTGTTGGTTTGTTTGTGACTCACTAGTCTCACTCACACTATATCTTGCTCCTGTAGTGACGAATCCCTGCGAGGTCAATAACGGAGGCTGTTCTCACCTGTGTCTTCTGCGAGCCGGAGGTCAGGGTTTCACCTGCGAGTGTCCTGATCACTTCCTTACCGTGCAGATAGGGGGCGTCGCACGCTGCCTGCCCATGTGCTCCAGCACACAGTACAGATGTGCAGACAATGAACGGTTAGTGTCTCCATGCACACTCTGTTCCAAAGCCTGCTGTATACTACCTACATAGACAGCTGCCTTATGAGCAAGCATCCTAACTGAAACTGAACCTTGTATTTGTCTGTTCCTAAAGCTGTATCCCTATCTGGTGGAAGTGTGACGGTCAGCGGGACTGCAGAGATGGGTCGGATGAACCCTCCACGTGTCCCGTCCGGCACTGCAGACTGGGCCAGTTCCAGTGTAATGACGGAAACTGCTCCAGCCCACACTTCCTGTGTAACTCTAATCAGGACTGTCCCGATGGGTCTGACGAGGACACTGTGCTGTGTGGTATGGAAAAAAACTATCATATATCATATATCATGTCAGTATCTGCAGGTTTGCTGCAATCTGGGCATGAAGCTGAAAAGTTGTAGGTTTGAACCCCATAATAAAATGTTGTTATAAACAGCAGTATTTACAGTACATGCATTTTTACTAAATAGAAAACATGCCAAAACTAGACTTTCATGATCAATTTTCAGTGATGATGCCAGTGTTATTTATGTACTATTAAAGTATTTTGAAGTTTTTGTATTTTCAGTTTTCATTTTAATTTTTGTTTAAGAAAATGTGCTTTTGTCTTTTTTAAAAACCTGTCTGCTTAAGCTTTAATTTATTTTTAGCTGTATTTTTTGTACTGAGGCAACATTTCTGATTTCCATTTAAGTTTTTCAAGTTTAAATTTGATATGGTAATATTTATATCTTATTTAATATCTATATTTTAATTCAAACATTTCATATTTCATTAAAAACTGAGATGTTTTAAATCGTTTGTATGCCATTATATTGTTTATTAATTTTTTTAAGTAGCTTGTTAGTGTTCATTTTAAATATTAGTGATTTTTAATTGTTTTAATATTTCTATATAGCTTTCATTTTAATACTTGAACTTAAACATATTTAATTTCAAATTTTTCATTTTAGTTTTCCCGTGTAATATTTATATATTTATTTCATTTCTAACATTTAACATTTATTTAAGAATCAAACACTGATTTAAAAAAAAAAATTGTTAGTTTTACTTAATTTTCATTAACAATAACAACAGTGCTATTCTGCAAGTATTCTTTAGATAGTATAGTTTTTATTCATATTTTTAATCACTTCTTATTTTTATATTTTCCATTTTGTTTTCGTTTAAGTTTTGGTGATTTGGTTGTGTTTTTGTCTTTTGTAGTAGTTTTTGTTTTTTTTATATGTCTGTATAGTTTTTATTCATTTATATTTCTGTTTTAGTTATTTTAGCAAATCAGGTTACGTAAATTAAAATGTTGCCTCGGCAACTAGCTGAAATAAAAAAGTATTTTATTTTATTTCAGTTAACGTTTATTTTATTTTAAAGGCAGAGTAAGTGATTTCTGGTAGCCAATGTTGATATTTGAAATCACCAAAACAAACACGCCCCTACCCCAAAAGGGTCTTGCCCCTATTTTGATAGCTCCGCCCCACATATACGTACGCAACCCAGGCAACGATTAGGTCTGTGAAACAAAGCAAAACCAATGTTACACCGTGTCTACATCGGACGTGAGCGGCGCGGCGCAACAAATCCCCGACAGAAAACTGCTGCGGGGTTCTATTTATGACGTGCTGACACACATTTCAAATGGTTTTCAACGGTCGTTTGATCGCGTCCAGTGTAGGCAGACTTTAGTTGTTGTAGACACGGTGTTACTCACCTATTGAGAAGAAACAAAGCAACCTCGGCGTCCGATCGCAGGCCTCCGCTCCTTGAGTTCTCTCCAGCGCTGGAAAGCTGATCCAATATTTACACGGGTCCTACTTCTTTGCCTTATCGTTCCGCAGACGTTTTCCTCTTTTGTTTTTTATCCGCCATCTCTATCTTTCTGTCGCTCGGCTAATGTCCGTCCCATGCACTGAACGCGCTCTCCTCCACATCACGAGTAGACACGCCCCTTATTGCTGATTGGCTACAAGTTTGTTTTGCTATTCGGCCCGAATCAGTTTTCTAAAGTTTTTTTGAAAAATCACTTACTCTGCCTTTAAGTGACATGTTTTTTTAATGGTTTTATTTTAGTTAACTATAATAACCCTGCTATTCTGACATCTGCTTTTGATTAAACTGTTGCCATGTATTCGGAAATGCATCTTCCTCTCCTTCTGCACTTCAGCCACGCATCAGTGTGAGTCTCATCAGTGGCAGTGTGCCAATAAGCGCTGCATCTCTGAGGCCTGGCAGTGCGACGGGGAGAACGACTGCGGCGACGGATCCGACGAGAATCCCACTCACTGCTCCAGCAGGAGCTGCAGACCCGGACAGTTCAAGTGCAGGAACGGCCGCTGCATCCCGCAGAGCTGGAAGTGTGACGTGGACGATGACTGTGGCGACAACTCCGACGAGCCCATCGACGAATGCAGTGAGCTGCCCACTCATTACTGCACCGATACAATGCATTTGTTTTGTTATTTGATTAGTTTAAATTAGAGGAAGAAAAAGCCATGCAGTATGTCATCTGTGGGATGTTGTTTGCAGTGGGTCCGGCGTACAGATGTGACAATCACACAGAGTTTGACTGCAGGACAAACTACCACTGTGTTCCTCTGTGGGCCGTGTGCAACGGACACAACGACTGCAGGGACAACAGCGACGAACAAAACTGTGGTGAGACATCAGACGACACACGACTGAAAACATGACTACAAATGCATGGGTCAAAGACATTAAGATGTCCTCATCAAAAGAAATTTACAAAAGTGATTTTATGTCCATAGAAAGCACATTACATGTAAGTAAAGTGTCTACTTTTAAGGTTTCAAATAAGTTTTTGGAGAATAAAATGTCAAAATTTGGTTGAAATAATGTTACATTGTCATTCAGTGTAACGAAAAACCAAAACAAAATTGCAATTAAATTAAACAGAATTGTTTTTGTTTTTTTGGGGGAAAACAACAACAATTTAAAGCAGTATTACACTTATTGTTTTTATGCTTAAACCCTTTTTCGTCTTTGACCCGCATATATTTATGTACATAAAAATGTATATAATTTAATTAATGAAATAGTAAAGTAATAGCAGAAGTATTAGAATGATGAAAATTTAAATGACTATACAAATGCTCAGAAAAACCAAAACAAAATTGCAATTAAATTAAACAGAATTGTTTTTGTTTTTTTGGGGGAAAACAACAACAATTTAAAGCAGTATTACACTTATTGTTTTTATGCTTAAACCCTTTTTCGTCTTTGACCCGCATATATTTATGTACATAAAAATGTATATAATTTAATTAATGAAATAGTAAAGTAATAGCAGAAGTATTAGAATGATGAAAATTTAAATGACTATACAAAAATGACTCAGTGTGATCATTTTTATTCAGAAACAGATATTAAATATTAATTGTAGATATTTAAATTATTTTAATCTAATTTCATCTAGCTTTCTAATAAACCTGGCATTATATATTTTGAATATTGCTGGCTCTGAGATGAATTGCTTTGGATAGAAGCTTGTGCTAAATGTGTAAATGTAAATATAAATGTAAAAAATGTTAGAATTATTTACAGCATTATTCAAAACTTGACTCAGCGTAACTGTTTTTATTCACACGGCAATGCTTACAACACAAAAATGTAGATATTCATTAAAAATAGTAAAGTAATATTAGAATTAATAATATTAAATAAAAATTAATTCAAAAATACAAATTGTTAGAAAAAAATATTAATAAAAAAGGGTAAATCAGTATAGTGATCCATTTGTTGAAAATAGGCTGCAAAAATCCATTTTGCCCATGTCCGGCTTTTAGTTTTTTGTATATTAACATAAAAAACATGTTTTAAAAATTGTAAAATTTGCTTGGAAATTGGGAGTTTTTTTTAATTGTATTTTT
>NW_015634004.1:679017-697130 GCF_001515625.1 Sinocyclocheilus rhinocerous
AATAGATTTTTGTTGTAAATATGCCTGACAAGATTGTTACACTGAATGACATTTTAGTGGGTCTCTTCTGTAAATCAGGGGAAAATTTATGATATTTATTTTTTTGCTCAGAAAAACCAAAACAAAATTGCAATTAAATTAAACAGAATTGTTTTTGTTTTTTTGGGGGAAAACAACAACAATTTAAAGCAGTATTACACTTATTGTTTTTATGCTTAAACCCTTTTTCGTCTTTGACCCGCATATATTTATGTACATAAAAATGTATATAATTTAATTAATGAAATAGTAAAATATAGTAAAAGTAGTAATATTAAAATTATTAAAAAATAAAATTACTATGAAAAAGTATTGAAAATGTATTACATGACTGAAAACAATATTCTTGCTTACAACTGAAAAATGCAGATATTTTTTATTAATAAAATAGTAAAGTAATAGCAGAAGTATTAGAATGATGAAAATTTAAATGACTATACAAAAATGACTCAGTGTGATCATTTTTATTCAGAAACAGATATTAAATATTAATTGTAGATATTTAAATTATTTTAATCTAATTTCATCTAGCTTTCTAATAAACCTGGCATTATATATTTTGAATATTGCTGGCTCTGAGATGAATTGCTTTGGATAGAAGCTTGTGCTAAATGTGTAAATGTAAATATAAATGTAAAAAATGTTAGAATTATTTACAGCATTATTCAAAACTTGACTCAGCGTAACTGTTTTTATTCACACGGCAATGCTTACAACACAAAAATGTAGATATTCATTAAAAATAGTAAAGTAATATTAGAATTAATAATATTAAATAAAAATTAATTCAAAAATACAAATTGTTAGAAAAAAATATTAATAAAAAAGGGTAAATCAGTATAGTGATCCATTTGTTGAAAATAGGCTGCAAAAATCCATTTTGCCCATGTCCGGCTTTTAGTTTTTTGTATATTAACATAAAAAACATGTTTTAAAAATTGTAAAATTTGCTTGGAAATTGGGAGTTTTTTTTAATTGTATTTTTAAAAAAAAATGTATTGTCTTTTTTAGCAGGTTATTGTCCTTGTTTATTAAGAATTAAATATATGCGATGATCACCTTTTAAAATCCAATCAACAACCGATAGAATCAAGTCCCATGCTACATTTTTTTTTCTTGTTCGATAAGCGTTTCACTCAAAAAAAAGGCACAAAACTGGACAGAGTTTCCATTTCATGCTGACTTAAACAATAATGACTAAAATTTACTACCACCTTTAAATTTCAGTCAAATTCAGTAAGACGAGTCTGTATTGCTCCCATTATCACTGATGTTGTATAAAGCTTGTTGTGTGTGTGTGTGTGTGTGTGTTTGTTTGTCATGATGGATTGAAATCATGAGGAGTTATTCGTCCTCTCACACTCCAGCGCTACATTAGTGAGTGTTAGTTCAGTCTGTCTGTGATGGACGGGCCCTCAGTGACCCCTCCTCCTGTCTAGGGCCACACCACTGATTTATGTGTGTGTTAGGCACCAGTGTGTGTGTGTGCAGTTGTGATTATTGTTACTGGTCTGAATGGTCAGTAATCTGACCGATATACAGTAAACACACACACACACACACACACACACGCCCCGTTTCTCCTGGGTCTTATCAGCTCCCTCTCGCTCCATTAGTGCCATGCTGCACAGAGAGGAGAGATCGCCCTAATCTGACTGTAAGACTGAGACAGAGGTCTGTGTGCCTGAGCAAAATGTTTCTGCCTCTTCACTTCCGCTCTGTTTAACGTTAGCTTGTGTGTGTCTGTGTTGTGTTTGCAGAGGAGTTGACCTGTGAGCCGGCGGGTGATTTCCGCTGTGATAACCACCAGTGCATCCCCCTGCGCTGGCGCTGCGATGGAGACAGTGACTGCGGCGACGGATCTGACGAACGGAACTGCAGTGAGTAACAGCAATGACCTCTTGGCTTCAGTCAGTTCAATATAAAACTGCAACAAACCAGAGAGATAGTTAAGTAATAGTCATTATTTACTCGCCTTTGTGTGGTTCAATAGAATAAAAATTTGAATGAAAGTGAATGAGGACTGGGGCTGTCAAGCTGCAGAAATGCAAATAAACTCCAAATAAATATCATAAATGGTCCATTTAACTCTCATGTAGCTCTTAAATCAAATATGGTGCCTTTAATGCTTGTGACATGTATGAACCAATGATACATACAGGGCAAGATATTCTGTGAATATCGACTTAAAGGGATAGTTCACCCAAAAATGAAAATTCTGTCATTATTAACTCACCCTCCGGCGACGGATCTGACGAACGCAACTGCAGTGAGTAGCAGCAATGACCTCTTGGCTTCAGTCAGTTCAATATAAAACCGCAACAAACCAGAGAGATAGTTAAGTAATAATCATTATTTACTCGCCTTTGTGTGGTTCAATAGAATAAAAATTTGAATGAAAGTGAACGAGGACTGGGGCTGTCCAGCTGCAGAAATGCAAATAAACTCCAAATAAATATCATAAATGGTCCATTTAACTCTCATGTAGCTCTTAAATCAAATATGGTGCCTTTAATGCTTGTGACATGTATGAACCAATGATACATACAGGGCAAGATATTCTGTGAATATCTACTTAAAGGGATAGTTCACCCAAAAATGAAAATTCTGTCATTATTAACTCACCCTCAAGTTGTTCCGAACCTGTATGCATTTCTTTCTTCTGCTGAACACAAAAGAATATATTTGGAAGAATGTGGGTAGCCAAACAGTTTCTGGTCTCCATTGACTTTTTCATAGTATTTTTTCCATAGTAAGTAAGTCAGTGGGGTCCAGCAACTATTTGGTTACCAGCACACTTCAAAATATTTTCTTTTATGTTCAACAGAAGAAAGAAACTCATACAGGTTTTGAGAATTGTTATTTTTGGGTGATCTATTTCTTTAATTTTTGATTTACTCATTACATAAAGCTATTGTATGGCTTCTGAAGACTTGGAATACAATATGTGAACCTGGAGCAAAAAAACAGTCATAAGTAGCACAGGTATATTTGTAGCAATATCCAAAAATACATTGTATGGGTCAAAATGATAGATTTTTCTTTTATGCCAAAAATCATTAGAATATTAAATAAAGATCATGTTCCATGACGATATTTAGTAAATTTCCTACTTTCCATATAAATATATCAAAACTTAACTTTTGATTAGTAATATGCATTGCTAAGGATTTAATTTGGACAACTTTAAAGGCGATTTTCTCAATATTTAGATTTTTTTTTTGCACCCTCAGGTTCAGGATTTTCAAATTGTATCTCGGCCAAATATTGTCCTATCCTAAAAGCTTATTTATTCAGCTTTCAGATTATGTATAAATCTCAATTTTAAACTGGTTTTGTGGTCCAGGGTCACATATATAAACCTAAAAAACTACTTTTATTCTGCTTTTTTGTCATGTTGGCGCTTGAAAAAGAATGGCTCGGTTATCCTTTAACATTTCACTTTCTCTGTGTTTAAAATGACATGAGGGTGAATACATTATTGCTGGATGAACTGTTCCCTTAATAAGAGAGAAAGACACCTGTAAATTTGCTTTACCAGAGAAACAGTAAAGACAAAGATGAAGAGATTGAGAGGAACAGATTGGATAGACAGAGAGCGTGGAGGAGATGACGTGATGGCAGACAAGGTGCTGTGAGGTGTGAAAGGTTGACAAATGGTCTGCGCTAAACCTTTGAGCTGCATGTTGAAAGAAGCGCTGATTTTTTCTGCCCTTTTCTCCTCCCTGCAGAAGAGCTGTAGGGGTGGTGAGCGCGGGTCAGTCCCCTGATGAGTTCAGCTATGAACTCACCTCCCAAAAATGGCCCTGAAGAGCAAGCTGTATCTCATCACATAAACCTCTAGTCCTGTGACACAGTGAAGCGCAGACTAATCACTGCCCTCATTTGTGTCTTGTGTTCTGCTGAACATTTTCCCACCCTCAGGCCATCCAAGATGTAGATGAGTTTGTTTCTTCATCAGAACAGATTTGGAGAAATGTAGCATTGCATCACTTACTCAGCAATGGATCCTCTGCAGTGAATGGGTGCCGTCAGAATGAGAGTCCAAACAGCTGATAAAAACATCCACAAGTAATCCACACCAGTCCATCAATTCATGTCTTGTGAAGTGTAAAGCTACGTGTTTTTAAGAAACAAACCCATCATTAAGACATTTTTAACTTAAACTATTGCTTCCAGCTAAAATATGACTTCTCTCCCCTTAGTATTGCTTTCTCCAGTGAAAAAATTGTGCCTGGAGAGATATATGCACTCTTTACAAGTGAAAACAGTACAAAACTGTTCTAAAGTTATATGTTGGTGGATTTTGATGTGAGAAGACAACAGGGGATGGGCTTTTACACTGCAGAAGGCATTATTATGGCGTATGGACTTGTATTTTGGACAGAGGCATCAGTTTAAAATTAAAAGGTCTTAATGGATTTGTTTCTTATAAACATGCACCTTTTCACTTCCCAAGATATTAATTGATGTACTGGGGTCATTTGGATTACTTGTGGATTATTGTGATGTTTTTATCAGCTCTCATTCTGACGGCACCCATTCACTGCAGAGGATCCATTACTGAGAAAGTAATATAATGCTACATTTCTCTGAATGGCTTGATGGCGAGTACATTTTCAGCAAATTTTCATTGTAGTGTGAACTATTCTTTTAAATAACACCCCTCACTTGTGGTTAAATCACTTTGGCACATACCTCTCTTTGGGCTTATTGCTTTATTTGCTTGCCTCCTTAGTATGTATGTTCATGTGTGTCTGATTGACACGCTTATGCATCCGCAGCCCCTCGTCCGTGCACAGAGAGCGAGTACCGCTGTGACAACCTGCACTGCATTCCTGACCGCTGGGTTTGTGACCATGACAACGACTGCGAGGACAATTCTGATGAAAGAGACTGCGGTGAGTGAAAGAAAAGAAGAGACAGCAGAAAGGAAAGACTATCAAAAGAGGGATGGAGAGAGCCGTGGCACTTGCCACCACGTTCAACATCATAATACTGTCTTTTTATTACAGATTGGTCCTCAGTGGGTGATAACTCAATGCAATTGTGTGCCTGGATAGCTTGTGAATGACTTACAGGAAGTGTGCATAATTCATTTTCCATGGCGTATTGAGAGATTGGCTTTATTCATTGTGGATGAATGTGTTTCAGAGCTGCGGACCTGTCACCCGGGTTACTTCCAGTGCGGTAGCGGCCACTGCATCTCTGAGCGCTTTAAATGCGACGGCAACGCTGACTGTCTCGACTTCACTGATGAAAGCTCCTGTCGTGAGTGTGCTGCCATGTTTTTGTTTTTTAATCTATTTAAATTCTGAAATGTAACCAGAAGACAGCTGTGAGTTGTATTGCAGCGCCCTCTAGAGTCCAAAAGGGTTGTGCAACTGTTCCCATCATCATGCAAACAATAAGGAATATCAAGGAATTTGACATTTTGATTAAAGACTATGAAGACAAACTTTTTTTTTAAATATGCACAGATGAAATGTTCACAATAAGATCAGGATCATTTTGAGCAGCCAGTAGTTGAAACGGCACTAGCAATGCCAAAGTCATGGGTTTGTTTCCAACTGAATGCCTGAATACAATGTTAGACACCTTCATCATGTATTAAGAAAGTTGACTTTGAGCTGTATGTGTGCATATTTCAGCCACACGCTACCCGAACAGCACCTACTGTCCACCCTTCCTGTTTGAGTGCAAGAACCACGTGTGTGTGCAGCAGCACTGGATATGTGACGGAGATAATGACTGCGGGGATAAGGGGGGGGTGAGTGACCGTGTATACACACACACACACACATAGGCTACATACATACATATATATATATATATATATATATATTAGTATGCATGAAAATGTGTATTTTTCAATTAAAGACATCTTATAGATTTAATATGGGCTGCTTTTGGTGCTTGACACCTTTTTATTGGTCATTTTGTGTTTCAAGAATAAGGTCCAAGGTTAAGAATTATGCTATTATTTACTTAAATATAAAATGTTTTTCTCTGTTTAACAACATTACAATAGTGAAAGACGACTTCTCTTACTGATCACGTCTCTTGCGTGGCGGGATGTTGGACTCATGAAAAATAATCACGTATTTTGTATTCACCAAAACTGATTTACTGAAGTGAAAACACGGACGGAATTGGCTAGTGCGAACGGCGCTTGCTGTGAGGCGGGAGTGACGAGCCGACAGAGGATTGCGCAGCCTTCCTCGAACAGTTATGTTCACAATTTCTGATTTACTTAATGTATGCTGCGTCAGGGGGCCTGTGAGTGGATGATGACAGGTATCGGTGATCAGCACTGCTGCTGTTGTATCAGTCAGTGGTCAGATCAGCGTAGCAGTCAAAAAACGGGACAAGGGAGGTCACGTACGGGACAAATCAAATAGGCCCAAAATACGGGATGTCCCGGCTAATACGGGACGGTTGGCAACCCTTATCTATCTATCGTTCTATCTATCTATCTATCTATCGATCATTCTATCGATCGATCGTTCGTTTGTTCGTTCTTTCTATCTATCTATCGATCGCTCGTTCTTTCTATCTATCGATCAATCGTTCTTTCTATCGATCATTCTATCTATCTATCTATCAATCGTTCTTTCTATCGATCGTTCTTTCTAACGTTCTATCTATCGTTCTGTCGTTCTATCGTTCTGTCTATTGTTCTGTTTATCTATTTTAAAAGGTTAACCATGATTATGTTGCTCAAAAATCTAACCATTATTGGTGATTATTGTCATTTTATTATTATTTTTTTCTTTACATTTAATTAGAATTATTGCACTTTCACGGAATCACAAATCAAGAGAAAGTTAACTCCAATGTTGCCTAGTCTGTGGTTTTTCTGCAGAATTGGGCTACGTTTACACTGTTGCAGTGGGCGGTTTTTTTAGTCCACGGGTTAAACGTTCCCCTCAGAAAATGATTTCGATAGAGGGGACCCACCGACAGGGGAGAAAACCACCGAAAAGCAGTTAGAATGCTTTTGTTACGCAAACCTGGCAACCCTGGTCAAATCGCATTTTTAGTCACAGCAAACAGCACAAATGACCACCTGAAAGAAAACAGACTGGCTGTATTACACTTTTACTTGAGTATAATATCTCCATTGAGATTGCTCTAACTTGCATGTTTGCCAGTGTTTTCAGCTCATCAGCACGTTTTCAGTAATGAAGAGGGAGCGTGTGTGCGTGGTTGCCATTTTGGGAAGATTAAGTAAACCACTGGGCAAAAAATTTATCGATTTAAGAGAAAAGCTCAGATTGGGGATTTAAACTATTTAAATCTGGCAACCACAGCCATGAAAGCCCGTGGAGGCTTGTTACCAATGCAAGTGGCGTATTAAAATGAAAAGTTTTCAGGATAAATAACCAACAGTTAAATATTGCAGATGATTATGCTTAATAAACTGAAAGAAGCAGAAATCGTGATCTTGATCAAGATCCCGACTATTGGTCTAAACTTTTTTTTCTAATATAATTTGTATAGTATATCAGTTAAATAATGCAATAAAGTAGATATGGACAAAGTGCACAACCGTCATGTTTCTTGTCTCCTCAGTGGACATCTCATGTGATCCTCCGTTCCGTTTCCGCTGATCAAGATCCCGACTATTGGTCTAAACTTTTTTTTTCTAATATAATTTGTGTAGTATATCAGTTAAATAATGCAATAAAGTAGATATGGAACAAAGTGCACAACCGTCATGTTTCTTGTCTCCTCAGTGGACATCTCATGTGATCCTCCGTTCCGTTTCCGCTGTGATAACACCCGCTGCATCTACAGTCACGAGCTCTGCAACTCTATAGATGACTGCGGTGATGGAACCGACGAGAGGCCGGAGCATTGTGAGTGACAGCCAATAGATTATTAACCAAATATACTATTTACCTATTAAACCCTTTTAATTCTCTAAATTCTATTGAAGCTAGTAAAACACCCTGTTTTGTGTGAATGACTCCTCAGGTGTGACTCCCACACATGGGCCCTGCTCTGCAGACGAGTATAAATGTGGGAACGGTCAGTGCATTCCTCTGCAGTACGCCTGCGACGACTATGACGACTGTGAAGACCAGACCGATGAACTCGGCTGCTGTGAGTTTTGCTCATTCACTCACCCTCATGTTGTTTATTTTCTTTCTTGCATAAACAAAAGTGGAGCAAGCTCCAAAAACTACAAAAAAAAATCTTAGAGCTCTAGATCCTTTTGCCTGCACATCTTTGTAACATTTCTTCATCTGTCTCTGTTAGACTACGGCCATGGACGCACATGCAGTGAGAATCTGTGTGAGCATAATTGCACAGATTTGTCAACCGGAGGCTTCATTTGTTCCTGTAGACCTGGATATAAACCCAACCCGGAGGACAAGAACAACTGCGATGGTTTGTGGCGTTGTCTGAATACTGTATTCATTAGAAAACCTCAATATTTACTTCTTTATTGGAAGACAGGCTTATAGTGGTGCTCTAGAAGCCAAACAGGACAACAGGAACTCAGTTATTTATGACACTTCATTCTACAAAAACAACAGCTCGTTCATTACGCCATTTCTGTCATTGCACATGTGCAGTACTTTCCAGTTTCTGTATTCAATCCGATCAAGAGTTTAGGAGCTCAGTCGGATCGATTAAGGTGTTTACATGAAGCCTTTTCAGTCTGATTGAGCCATCAGTCCAATTACCAGCGGATTATTTGGTTGCATGTAAGCGTAGCTAGTGTTGCAAAGTTCATCAGTTATAAAACTAATTCCATTCATCTATAAGCAGCTCAGCAGATACAATAGTATGATTAATTAGCTCAAGTCAGTTCAGTGTTATATTAGTACCATTGAGATAATATTATAGTTTGTATTAATATTTTGAATTAGGTTTATTTTTGCATTTTAATTTTAGTTAAATTTAGTTGCGTGTTTCATTCATTTTATTTCAGTTATTTTTAGTACATCAAGTTAAACTAAATTCTAAATTCTGAGAAATTTTGCCTTGGCAACTAGCTGAAAAAAAAAAAGTTTCGTTTTTTTGTGTTTTATTTTATTCCAGTTAACGATTATTTTAATTAAAAATGTTTTGTATGATTTTGTTTTCATTTTAGTTTCACGTAATTTTAATAAACTTCAATAAAATATTCAGTTCAATGACAGTGTTGATGTTGGAAAGTTCCTCAATCACAAAGACATATTTGATTCAGCTATAAAGCAGCGCTACAGAAAATGATCAGTTAGTTTTTCATTCTGACCTTGGCATGGAATCTTTTCTGTCTGCGTGAAAGCAACACAAGAAGTGCGCAGCTATGCCTGCACACAACTTCGAGACAACATTGGCACACCATTAGAAGTTGAACTGCTTGCTGTATGTATAATGTGAGGTGTTTTCTGCCCGTCTGCAGATGTGAACGAGTGTGAGATTTACGGGACGTGCCCGCAGCTGTGCAGGAACACTAAGGGCAGTTATGAGTGTTTCTGCGCTGATGGGTTTCGATCAGTGGGAGAGCAGCCGGGAGTCGAATGCGCTGCTGAGGGTAAGGCCTTTCAATCTGAAATCATTTATCCTCTTTTTTACCTTCTATAGCCTAAAACTTGAAAATTTTACGAACATTGGTAAATATGAATGCACCTTTAGAAGTCATAGATGCAAACTCCTCACCTTTCAGTGACAACTCACTTTTTTGAGATCAAAATGAGGGGAGGGGAGGGGGGGTGTCTTGCAGGGGTACTTGTGTTCTTACAACTGGGACTGGTTGCATAAACTGTTTAAACTAGTCTTAAAAAGTTAGTCATCTAATCTAGTCATCAAGACTGGTCATAACTTTTCAAAATCAGTTATGAACAGGTAGATTGGTCTTATTTGCATTGGAAAAGTAAGACGGATTACTCCTTGGGAACTGCTAGTTGGTCAAACTACTTCATCTTTTATAACAAGGGATTTTGACCAAACCTAATCAATCTTGATTTTTGTAAAATGTTGCAACAAGATGTTTTTTTGTGTGTGTGAAAAATTACAGTTTTGGACATATAAGGTAATAAAAAAGTATTTAAAAAAAAAAAGTAAAGTAACTACAAATGAGCATTTAAAGCAAATATCCATGTGGAGAAATTCCGTGTGGAGCATGCTCCCGATCCACGCAATGTTCTCACCTTTTTTCCCCCTTACCTGTTTGCATCTCTGTAGAAGACAGCTGCATATGTAGGCAGCAATGCAAGTCTAGGCTTTGACATCACCATTTCTTTCGCTCTCTATCATTTTTTCCCACAGGAAATCCTCCCGTCTTGTTATTGCCTGATAACGTGCGGATCCGTCGCTTTAATCTCTCGTCAGCGCAGTACTCTGATTATGTGGATAATGCAGAGCACATTCAGGCACTGGACTACCTGTGGGACCCAGAAGGCCTCGGCCTAAGTAAGACAATATTCACTGGATATCCCATCTAATATGACATATGCTTAATGTTTTGATGCAGATGCAGCACAGGGAAGCCCAATTTACAGCACAATAAGGCAAAGCCAGTGTTATTTTAGTATTCTTTATATACTATTACAGGATTTCTTTTGAAAAATGTTTTGAAATCCTTACCAAACCAACCCAGGTTTATGAAAACATGATCACCGTTTGCACTGTTATTGTGTTTCTGTAATCAGGTTATGAATGCACACTGAAACATATTTCTACATCTGATTTTTCAGGTATAGTGTTCTGGACAGTGTTGGGACGAGGCTCTGAGTTCGGTGCGATTAAGAGGGCCTACATGACCACGTTTGATGACCATGGAAATAATCCTGTGAAAGAGGTGGACCTGAACCTCAGATACATCTCCAGTCCTGATGGCATCGCTGTGGACTGGATCGGAGGGTATGTGACATGCTTTTCTATACTTTACTTGAGCTCTGATGCAGATTGTCTAACTGGTTACTGGGACAGTTCCAGAGAAATAAACATCCCTTCTGCTATGCATTTTGTCTTTTCCATTAGCCATATTTACTGGACAGATGCTGGGACTAATAGAATCGAAGTGTCAAAACTGGATGGACGTTACAGAAAGTGGCTGATTCACAGTGATCTTGATCAGCCAGCCGCTGTTGTGGTCAATCCTGGTCTAGGGTAAGAATATGAATATGAATGATAATATGAACGAAACTATATATTTACTATGTAGTAATGAAATTTGTAAAATTGTGATTTTTTTTAGGTCTGGAAAAGTCATGGAAATTAAATAAATACATCTTATAAAATAGTTGTTTTGGGTAGATATTGCTCATGTATTGAGCTTATGTAGAGATTCGTGAGTAAAGAAATTAAAAAGTATTGTTATTTTACTATAAAAACTATTTAATATACCTATTAAACAATAGATTATATATATATATATATATATATTAGTGCTGTCAAACGATTAATCGCGATTAATTGCATCCAAAATAAAAGTTGTTGTTTACATAATATATGTGTGTGTACTGTGTATATTTTTTATGTACAGTATATATAAATACGCACACATGCGTTTATATATTTAAGAAAAATATGTTATGTTTATAGATTAAATATATTTATATATGATATAAATTATATGAATATAAATATACACGTAAATAGGTCGTCTTATATTCGGGCCAATACGGTAATTAATGGACAGCCCTGAGGGATGCATGGTCATGAAAGTTTTAAAATTGTGATTTTTATGTGTGGGAAAAGTCCTGGAAATAAAACTAATACATCTTATAAAATATTTTAAAAATCTTGTCTAATAATCACAAACCACTTGAAATATAATTGAAATTTCATTGATCATAAAATGTTGGAACCCCGATTCTTCAAAACTGCTGTTTTTGTCATTAATGATGATTATTTTGTGCATGTATATGTTATAGTAAGATGTTCTGGACCGACTGGGGCAGAAAGCCCATGATTGAGACGGCGTGGATGGATGGGCAGCACAGAGAGGTGCTGTTAGATGAAGATCTGGGCTGGCCTACTGGTTTAGCTTTGGACTACCTGAATGAAAACCGCATCTACTGGTGTGACTCAAAAGAAAACATCATTGAATCGATGAAAGCGGACGGAACTGACCGTCAAATGATCCTATCAGGAGGTGAGACGTGGTAGCATTACATCCGAGAAAACAGCTTTTGACTGGCCGATGTTCTCACGTTTGTTGTCATTGCAGACATCGGTCACCCCTACAGTGTGGATGTGTTCGAGGGACACGTGTACTGGACGACTAAAGAGAAGGGAGAAGTGTGGAAAAAAGATAAGTTCGGGAAAGGAGACAAGGTGAAGGTGTTGACCATAAACCCCTGGCTGACTCAAGTACGCATCTACCAGCAGCACCGACACAACCACTCAGGTGCGACCGGGAATCCTTACGTTTCAACAAGGGCGTAAAATTTACTCTAGGGACCTAAATTGTCCCTAGCAATCAGTGGTGGCTCGTGGGTTTTAAAATAGAGGAGGCACACTAATTGTATTGGTCTGGGATCCCTGCCGATTATTATTATAATTTGCTTAACCACTTTAAAATGGCTTTTTGGTTGCTTTTAGTCAGAAAACGTAAAGAAAACGACACACATACAGCAAGATAATATAATTTCACTTACCTGGCCTATCACTTGAAGCAAACATCCATCCCTTCTATATATACTGTATATAGTGGTTTTGCATTTGTCTTTATACCCAAGAACAACTGTGTAGAAACCACAGGTGAATTAAGTTGAATGAAAGCACCTGTTCCTCAGTTCCTTTTCACCGCATTTCTTTTAGCCAAAGATAATTCCTGTAATAGTAATAGTAAATGACTGTTCACATTCTCTTGCAGTGCTGAACCCCTGTCAGGGTGTCTGCAGTCACCTGTGTTTGCTGCGGCCGGGTGGATACACCTGTGCCTGTCCGCAGGGCACCACACTGCTCGCCTTCAACAAGAATGAATGTGATGCCGGTAAGAGATGAACACACACTGACTGCTGTTAGTTTGAGATGAGCTGATTGGCTCCATTGCATCCCATCAATACATTTCATAACATACATGCATGTGCTGCGTCTGCTGCTGCATGATTTCATTATTGTCATGTGATGTTTTGACTTCAGTGCTCTGATATTGTGATGAAAGTGAGTGTTTGACTTGTGATGTGGTTGCATTGTGACTGTGTTGCATTGCCTCGCACATGCAGCCATTGAGGCAGAGGTGTCCATGCCACTTGCATGCAGATGCATGAATGGAGGAACATGCTACACTGATGAGGGAGGCCTGCCGAAGTGCAAGTGAGTGTGAACGCTAGTGTAGAGCATCACAGCCGCCCCGCTGATAGAGTTATTTAAAGGGCTCATATCATGAGGAATTTTCATTGATATTGTGAGATATGTGTTCACTGTTTTATGAAAACTTGCTGCAACTTATAGATTGTATATACAACACACTATATTAAAGAAACAGCTATATATATATATATATATATATATAGTCAGGTCCATATGTATTTGGACACTAACACAATTTTTAGTATTTTTGCTGTTGACCAAAACATATTCAAGTTACAGTTATATAATGAATATGGGCTTAAAGTGCACACTCTGAACTTTAATTTGAGGATATTTGAGGCCAGATTAGACTTTGCCAAAAAACATCTAAAAAAGCCAGACCACTTCTGGAAGAGCATTCTTTGGAAATTAAGATCAACCTGTACCAGAATGATGGGAAGAAAAAAGTATGGAGAAGGCTTGGAACAGCTCATGATCCAAAGCATACAGCATCATCTGTGAAACATGGAGCAGTGTGATGGCATGAGCGTGCATGGCTTCCAGTGGCACTGGGTTACTGGTGTTTAGTGTAAAAAGTTTAAAATAGCTTTCACTGACTTTTACATTAAATGTAAAAGTCATTACATTATATCAAACAGTCTTTAATAAATCCACACAAGGAAGGCTTGAAACACACATACACATCGACAAGACCAGACAAAGACAAACTGAACAGACTTGAACTTAAGTACAAAGTCAAATGAGGATAATTAATAAAACACACCTGAACCAACTGACATAATTAAGGGGAGACAAAACCTAGATCAAAGAACACGAGGAGAGAAAGCAAACTAAAAATCCATAAGGTGTGACAATATTCTTGTTCAACCCCTTGAATTAAAGCTTAAAGTCTGCACTTCAATTTCATCTTGATTGTTTCATTTTAATTCTATTCTGGTGGCATACAGAGCCGAAATTTTGAAAATTGTGTCAGTGTCCAAATATATATGGACCTGTGTGTGTGTGTGTGTGTGTGTATAGATAGATAGATAGATAGATAGATAGATTTCAATTATAAACAATTTGTCATACACAAAACCTCTATTTAGTGATAATTGATCAATTATAAACATAATTTGTCATATGCAAAACCTCTATTTAGTGATAATTGACTGATATTTAATATGGCAATATTTAATATGAAAATACATCATTTAATTTATTACTTAAATATTTTTTAACTACATATTGCAATTTAACTTCGGTAACACTTTCTATGAAGCCCATATTTATAATACATTATAAGGGTATTCTTAAGGCATTATAATGAATGCATAATGCATTTAACTTCTTCTGCAATCTAACTGAACTTCTGCAACATATAAATACATTAAATGCAATAAATACAATAGTCGCAAATACAATACGACTATGTGAACACAAATGACAATCATCATGAAAATCTAAAAATATGCAGTAAGTATCAGATTGTAGAAAGAACCATTTTTGTCAAAGCCATACTGTAGATTGTCTGTAACGGTTCAGTGTTTATGCTCCTCAGGTGTCCATACGGTTACTCGGGTAGTTACTGTGAAATGGGGAAGTCTAGAGGTGCTCCTGCAGGAACAGGTAAACAAACCCTTCCTTGTTAATTAGTTATTATTAGTTTCATTGTAAACACATTTGCTCACGGTTTGTAACATGTGATGTTGTTATTTATCAACTCTAATTACTCTGTCCATCTTGTTACACATGTTAATTTCAAATGAAAACTAATGAGACTGCACTCATATGTCTTACATACTGTGTGTGTGTGTGTGTGTGTGTGTGTGTGTAGCTGTGACCGTCCTGTTAGCAGTGGTTATTAGTCTGATTACTGGAGTTCTGGTTGTGGGAGTTTTCCTCAACTACAAGCGCACTGGCTCTCTCATCCCGTCAATGCCTAAACTACCCAGGTACAACACAAACACGCCACTCAACTACCTACAGTTCAGCTATATGACTTCATATTTTATGACTTCAGTTTAAGCAGCCAGTCTCAATGTGCTTTTAGTGCATGTATGAATATATGAGTATATCTACTGTCAGTATTGTGACTTATATGGGGGATTTTGCTGCTTGAAAAATGCTTTATTTCTCTAAAATAAATGCCACTTGGTTTGATATTTTACTCATCTTTAAGCATGGTTTACAAAACTGTTCAAAAGTTTGGGTTAGCTAAAGTTTTTAAATGTTTTTGAGTTGAAACCTCGCCAAGGCTGCATTTATCTGATCAAAAATACAGTTAAAACAGTAATATTGTGAAATATTATTACAATTTAAAATAACTATTTTCTTTTTGAATATGTTTTCAAATGTATTTTTTTCCTGTGATGCAAAGCTGAATTTTCAGCATCATTACTCCAGTCTTTAGTGTCACATGATCCTTCAGAAATCATTCCAATATGCTGATTTGCTGCTCGAGAAACATTTCTTATTATTTTTAATGTTGAAAACAGTTGTGCTGCTTCATATGGTTTTGTGGAAACCATGATACGTTTTGTCAGGATTCTTTGATGAATAGAAAGTTCAAAAAACAAAATTTATTTGAAATAGATTTTTTATTTTATTTTATGCATGTCTTTACTGTCACTTTTGATCAATTTAATGTCCTTGCTAAATAAAAGCATTAATTTCTTAAAAAAAAAAAAAAAAAATCTTACTAACCCCAAACTTTTGAACAGATCTAGTCATGTCATTCATAATCCCTGCCATCTCCTCCTTCTTTGTCAATTAATTTTTAATGTCAAACTGAGAACTTATAGCTTGTCACAGTAACACAACATCAAAACAACATCTAGTTAAAGGTTAGTAGGTTGCTGATTACTAAACTTAACCTACTGCCTGAGCTCTGTGTTATATTGAATATATGTGTTATATTTGCAATGACTTCACTGAGTATATCAAATTAAGCAACATTCAATATTGCGATGGTTTTAATGTTCGTTTTATTTCTCTGTGACGTTTCCACATAATTAGACTAGATCGAAGAAAGCATTAAGATGTTTATATGTCTCTGATTTAAACTTCAGCAGCAGAAACACTGTTTGAGTTGGTATAATTTTCATGTACCATTTTTTCTCCACTGTTTTTCTGTTTCTCTTAGTCTAAGCAGCCTGGTGAAGTCGGCAGACACAGGAAATGGAGTGGCGTTTCATTCAGGTGACAATGTCACGATGGACCTGGAGCCTCAGACTCTGGGAGTGTCGTTCATCGACAGGGCCATGCAGCTGGTAAATGGTGGTCTTTTGTGTCGATTTAACGGTAACTCCTGACTCCTGGATTGTTAAGTGCACTCAGCACATTTTTCTTGACTTATCTCTGAGGCGTAAAATCCCTGGTTGACCTTTTGGCCGCAGTGTTAATGTTTCATCTTTTCCAAGACTTACATTATCAGTGCACTAGTTTCTAATGGGATTCTGTGTACACTGCAAAAAAAATGGCTTATCTTACTTAGTATTTTTAGAATATTTAGAATATTTTACTTACACCACTGGCAGATAATTTTTTTTTTCCCCTGGAAACAAGACTAAATATCTTAAGTCATTTGGCTTATCTAGTAAAAGTATCTTGATTTAAGAATTTTTAGATATTTTGACTAGAAACAAGACAAAAATACTAAGTAAGAGAAGTCATTTTTTGCAGTGTATCATTAATCACAATGAAAATTCTAGTCTATTTAAGATGTTAAAAGTAGTGGTCGACTAATATGAGTTTTTCAAATAAGACAATGGCGATAATTAAATGAACACTTACCCTATCATTCACAAGTTTGGGGATGCATTAATTTGATCAAAAGTGACAAGACATTTATAAAGTTACAAAAGATTTCTATTTCAAATAAATGCTGTTCTTTTGAACTTTCTGTTCACAGTTTCCACCAAAATATGAATCAGCACCACTATTTTCAATATTGATAATAATCATAAATGTTTCTTGTGCAGCAAATCAGCATATTAAAATGATTTCTGAAGGAACGTGTGACACTGAAGACTGGAGTAATGATGCTGAAAATTCAGCTTTTCATCACAGGAATAAATTACATTTTAAAATATATTTAATAAATTAAAATGCAGCCTCTGTGAGCAAAAGAGCCATTTAGGAACAGTAAAAAAAAATCTTACCGATCCCAACATTTTTAATGGCAAACAACTTTATGCCAAGTTTATTGCCAAGTAAACAGTTATTTGCTAATAATCTCAGATTTCAGTGCCTGAAGTTTTTAATTCACCTCATTGATTTCAGTCTAGCTAGCTAGCTGTGGGTTGAAGCATTGATTTGTGTCTGATCTGGATTCTCTGGTTTTTATTATTAGGATGAGAATTTTGCAGACTCTGGTAGGCAGCCAATCACATTTGAGAATCCTCTGTACTCGACTGCAGCCGGCCCATCCAGCGATCCAGCAGTAATACACGCTACTCAGGTACATTGCCTTCTCGAAAGCATTTCATAACCTTCTAGACATTGCTAACAGTGTGAATGAAACATGTTCGACCTGAGCGGGTCTTCTGTTGAGTTTTGTGTTTCTGTGCTTCATACAGGTCACTGTGAACGTCAGCGGTGATCAGGTGGAGAATAACTTCTCAAACCCTACGTATAACGCTCATGAACAGACAGTGGAGGTGAAGAGCAGACCTACAGAGCAAACAACCACACAGGTGGGAACATCTGAACATTTGTCCACAGTTCAGTCATTATTTCCTGTTGTTTCTCCATCATGCGACCATGTTTATATTATTTTATTTTATTTTTTATTATTTTATTTATTTTAATTTTAATTTTTTTTGATATTTTAT
>NW_015634004.1:697156-707873 GCF_001515625.1 Sinocyclocheilus rhinocerous
TTTATATATATTTTTTTTTTTTTTTTTGCAGGAGGCCAAATGGAGTTTCTTTAAAAGAAAACTGAAGCCAAGCACAACATTTGAAAACCCTACATATTCAGAGGTGAGTAGAACTGACTATGTTAACATTAATTTATAACTTCACTTGTCTAAACAAAAGTAATAGTGAGTGAAAGAAGAAACAGTCAATTGCAGAAAGTCAAGCGATCAAGGAAACACAAGTATTACGTTTGCATTTTAAGCAGACTCATTTATCGAAAGTGATTTACAAATCACAAGAATTTTGCCAAAAATATTCATAGTACACAATGCCAAGTTTATAATATTTAACAAAATTAGTACGTAAGCCAGAACATAGGTGAAATCTATCTTTAATAGATAAATATTAAAAAAGGAACACAATTCAATATAGTCTGACAAAAGTACAGTATGTATGTATATATATATATATATATATTGTAGTTCATTATACTCTTCAGACAATTTAATTACTTGAAATAAAACTGACTAAAATATAAAATCATTTTTTATATACTATTATAGCATTTATTAATATTTTAAATTAGTTTTTATTTTGTTTTCCATTTAATTTTAGGTTAGGTTTTGGTAATTTTGTCATTTTTATTCATTTTTTTTTTTCTTTCCAATTTCTATTCAGCTGTAATTCAATTTTCATTACTGGAACTTAAACATATTTATTTTGTATTTTTATTTTTCTCATTTTATTAAAACTAAATAAACTAAAATTACTGAAACTGAAAACAGAAAATCAAATAAAAATAAAATCGAATTCAAAACGGTAACAAAAATTATAATAGCATTTCAATGATACTGAAATAACACTGGCGATTTTATTTGATTTTGTCACTAAAAGGTATCATAATAAACCATCAGCAGTGTTTCCACAGGAGAAATGAAATGCATGTGGACAGGAATATTCCCATAGCTGTAAAGCATGTAAATGTTATTTTCAGAATAAAGTTTTAACCAGAATATGGGTCTTAATGTGAGAATGATGCGCATGTGGTCAAAGTTGACGTTGTCTTTGTGTCAGATGCAGGATGAGCAGACGCATGGAGCTGCAGACGCCAGCTCTTCATCACAGCCGTCTCCGTTCGGTCCTCCTCCCAAACCCCAGAAACGAGAGAAACTGAGCGCCTATTCACCGACAGAGGACACCTTTACAGACACGGCCAACCTGGTTAAAGAGGACAGTGAAATATGACCATCACACACGGGAAAATACAAAGAAAAACTCCCTTTGCACAGAATCTATTTTTATATGCAGCCTGCATACGACAGAAATCAATTTAAGATTATTTTTGAAACAAAAAAAAAAGTATAGATGAAATGTTTGTATAGCCTACAGAAAAGAGACTTTGCCTTCTGATACATTGTATGCCAATTCATGTTGTATGATTCTTTTTTTATTATTATTGTGACGTCATATTTGTATATCTTTGCACTAATGCTGCTGAAGGAGAAAGTTATGAATATTTTGTACATTTGTAAATTGAAAAGATTTTGTTTGATAATATCCTCTGGTCAGATGTTATTTTGAAATAGATTATTACTTATTCCTGGAGATTCACACACACACACACACACACACACATATGCCAACGATACTGAGTAAAAGTGCTTTGAGAGCCAGCTGAGACTTTGCCATTTGATCTGATTATTCGTAAAGGAATAGTTCACCCAAAAATGACAATTCACCCTCTGGACATCCAAGATGTAGATGCGTTTGTTTCTTCATCAGAACAGATTTGGAGAAATGTAGCATTACATCACTTGCTCACCAATGGATCCTGTGCAGTGAATGGGTGCCGTCAGAATGAGAGTCCAAACAGCTGATAAAAACATCACAATAATCCACACCACTCCAGTCCATCAGTTAACATCTTGTGAAGCAAAAAGCTGCGTGTTTGTAAGAAACAAAGCCATCATTAAGGTGTTTTTAACTTCAAACCGTTTCTTCCAGCTAAAATACCAGTTCACAATCCATAATAATGCTTCCTCCAGTGCAATTTTTCATTTTTCTGATATATCTGTCTGATATATCTGTCTGATATATCACTCATGTGCAGATCTACTGAGAGCTATTAAAGGAATAGTTTGCCCAAAAATGAAAAAATCGGTCATTATTTACTCTCCCGCTCCAGTTGTGTAAGTAGTAAGTTGTACAGTAACTTTAAGGAACTGACACCAAATTGCATGATAAAGATCTGCTTATTTTCCTCAAAATAACAGCATATGGGTTTCAAATGACATCAGGGTGAGGAAATGATGACAGAAATGGTGAACTACTCCATGCAGAGAAAGGGACTCTCATTAAAGAAAGTCTGAAAGTATGATAATACTCCGCTGTAAACACATTTGAATAGAAGTAGAAGACATACCACTTCTGTTTTATATATTGAAATAATACTTGAAATTTCCCAGTTTATATGCATGTGATTCTAACTGTGATATCTGGAGATCTCTGATGTCCCATCAGCGTTTCAAGGGCTTTTCATACTTACTTTCCCATCTGATGAAGTGCATGGGCTGTGAAGTCGATATATTTGAAATGATTTTGTATATTAAAGACAGTAAAAAAAAAAGAATATTATGAATTTATTCATCTTGACATGCTGATTATGTTACTGTTGAAAGGAACTGGAAACAAATTAACGCTGCTGTGAAAAATCAAATAAATTTGTTTTACGAGAAATGGTAAGATCTTTTTGATGTACAACAAATACACACACACACACACAGAGAGAGAGTTCTGGCATGAAGTCCGATAGGTCTAACTCAATCTGACCTAATGACATCATTATCACATGGCACAGCTGATTGGTTCTCTCCTGTATCGGTAGCCAATGAGCTCGCTGCTCAACATTCAAATATATGACTAGTGCTTGCAGTTGCGTGTGTATATATATATATTTCTCTTAATTTATATATTATCCATTAAGAGAATACATAAAATATTAATGCCAACATTATATAAAATGTATTTTTATATATATTACACATTTCTCTTTCTGTCTGTCCCCCTTATTTCCACATGGTACTAATAGGCTAAATCATGTGGGTTGGGTTAATTAGTGAAGACAGGTGATACTGGTTACAAAGAAGCCTTAAAGAACTCTGCAAAACTTGGTGCTGATTGAGAGGGTTGAAGAAATGAGTGTGTGAGTGAGGAGTGATTGTGCAGAGTGTATGTTTTGTAAAAATACGGGGGAAAACATGAAAGCTTAATTTTTGGGGGGAGGTCAGTGGGCCTGTGCTTGATGAAGAGCTTTGAGATCTATGCTCTTGGTTCTCTTTAAGCCTGGTCTTCACTATTTGCAAAACATGGATTTTTAAGAGTGTTGAAGAGTTTTCCATTTGGAAGATTTCCTTAATTTGAGTCATTCCTTCAAAGCACATTACCCATATACTTTGTTTTTTGTTGATGAAATAAGTAATGACATGATTTTAAAGTCTAGGCGAAACCATATGTTTTCTGTATTGCGACATACATCCAATTGTAATGGATTATCAAAAAAAGAAACAAACTAAAAAATGTTGGTTGTATGCATTGGTTGTTGATGTGATGTTGAGATGTAGGTGTTGGACTCAAAAGTGGAAGCAGATAATTGTGAGTCAAACATAAAAAACATGCATGAACCAGTACATTGTTGGACACCAAAGGGTACTTTATTTATGGAAAATGCAACAATATATAAAATGCATTTTTATTTGATTGCATTATTGCACCGCCCTGCATTAATGAAATCCAATACTTTTCTTACTAATTTTTGAGGCGCTGATTGCAAGAATAGTGCCTTTTTCACTCTACGCATCACTTTCTCACAAAATATGATGCATTTCATAAAATTTTTTGCTTTCAACAATTATTTATAAGGTGAAGAATTCTTGTATTTCCCCCCTAATCAGCAGAAAACTTGCCACAAAGATATTTTTCCCATCTTACTCTGGGTCAGGTTGCAATCATTTGTTCAATTAACAGCCCATTTTCACATATATGAATGATTCTGAAGAAATTTTTTATGCCTAATCCTGATTTCCACTTTTTCCGCTACTTTGCAGATTGCAAGTTAAATGATATGAAACACTTGACATTTAAATGTTGTATATGTGATGAACTCGCATGCTGATTTTTGAACTCCGCATCATCAAATTAGATAATATTAGGCCTTTTTTTTTTTTTTTTTTTTTTTTGTAAGTAAACGCAAACATGAGCCGTTTTCATAATGCAGGGCTGGGTGATCATTGTTGCATACAGCAATCACAGTTTCAAAGACAAAACTTCACAAATCAGATAAGTTGAGCTGCAGTGGCGTTTTCAGCAAATCTTTGTAGAGATATTCAGCTCTCCTTCGTGGAAGGCATTAAATTGTTGGTGAAGATGTCTGCTATACATGTCGGCAGGTACGAGAGGGGAATCCAGAGGAACTTGGCGTCCCAGCCTGCGCTGTAGCGTGTTCGGGGATAACGCGCTGATAGAGCGTGCTGCATACATGACGTCACTTTAGAAAGATCACTGCTGGCCAGAGTCTTCATGGAGAACTCCTGCAACTTTATATCTGGAAAATATAATTGAGAGAAATGCAGAAATGTCACTCGAGTTCAGTCGGTACAACAAAACAGCATCACATGAGGCTCTGCTTCAAACATTTCCATCTATATAAGGCGGCAAAAATGGTTTAATATAATTAAAAATAGACTTTTTTTGTGTCTGCAGAGTATTTTAGAGTGTCATTGCATTGATTAGCAATATGCAAATGCTAAACAACATTGAAATTGAAGTTGTAAGTGCATGTTTGAATGCATCATGATATCAGTCTTCAAATTCTAAAGTAGTGTTGCATGAAATCTGCACTGATATGACATTAGAAGCACTCACAGTCCTGCAGGTATGAGTCTCCATAGGCTCTCCTGACCTCTGCTGGGAGGTTGCTCCACCGTTTCTTCAGATCATCTTCAATGAGGCTCAAATCTGTTACTTGTGTTTTGAAGAAGCCTGGTTCAATGATACTTACCTTCACTCCAAAGTGCATCATATCTCTCCTGACAGCAGCAAGAGAGAGAATAAAATGATTTTGGAGACATTATTAGACATTGAATGAAAGATGCAAATCTCTAAGAAGTTGAAGTATGGGTAAGGTTTAAAAGTTTTACTCAATGAAATGTCAACGTGTTTCAAGGTTAACTTCAGAAAGACTGAAGTTGTGGTCTGAGGTCTTACAAAGACAAATGCCAATACATGGAAATGGATTTTGTTGGCTGTTTTTAATAAAAGTCAGATGATATTATCAGCTTAATAGCAATATAAAATATATTATAAAAATATATAAAATACATTTTAATTAATTTATTAATTATTACATTATTAAATGCATTATGTATTTGTTAAAATGTTATTGATTTATTTATATTTAAATATATATATTTTAAACGAATACATAGTGTATTTATGTTTTTATATTTGAAAAAAAAATCCATGAAAATTAAAAATGGATAAATAGACAGATTATTTTATTGTCAACATAATAGAATACATTTAATGTTTTATTATTTGTATTATTTTTATTTGTAAGTATTACTTTTTATGTATTTATTCATTAAAATGTATTTATATCTATTTAAATAAATAAAGATATTTAATAAATACATACATTTATTTAAAAAAATATGTATTAAATAAATAAAAATGTAAGCCATGAGGACCTGCAAAACGTGTACTTTTTACAAAACATGCTAAAAGACCTTGTTGACATGTCTCGAAGTTTCTTGGTAATTGCCTAAACATACCTCAAGCTATCAGAGAAGGCCTCCACACCATATTTAGCGAGACAATATCCTCCCCCGATGAGTGAGACTCTGCCCAGTACGCTGGCCACGTTCACCACCCGACCACGAGCCTTCTTCAGCAGAGGAAGACACTTCAGAGTCACCTCGATAAGACCGATGAGGTTTACGTCCAGAACCTTCTTAAAGTCCTCCAGCTGCATCCATTCCATGGGGCCGACGGGGACCGAGATGCCAGCGTTGTTCACCAAACCCCACAGACCTGACACAAGAAAAAATAAGAACATGCTAATCACACAATGAAAAGAATAGTTTACTCACTCTCGGGCCATTCAAGATGTGGATGAGTTTGTTTCTTCATCAGAACAGATTTGGAGAAATGTAGCATTACATCACTTGCTCACCATTGGATCCTCTGCAGTGAATGGGTGCCGTCAGAATGAGAGTCCAAACAGCTGATAAAAACATCACAACAATCTACAAGTAATCCACACCACTCCTGTCTATTAGTTAACGTCTTGTGAAGCGAAAAGCTGCGTGTTTGTAAGGAACAAATCTATCATTAAGACAGTTTAACTGTTGCTTCCGGATAAAATACGAGTCCTCTCCATAGTATTGCTTTCTTCAGTTAAAAAGTTGTCTCGACTGAGAGAAATTAGGAGAGAAATATGCACAGATCAAGCACCGTTTATAAGCAAAATCAGTCCTAAACAGTTCTAAACAAATATTTTGGTGGATTTTGATGTGAGAGGACAACAGAAAATGGACTTTTTCACTGGAGGAAGAGTTATTATGGATAATGTACTTGTATTTTGGCCAGAAGCAACGGTTTAAAAATGCCTTAAAGAAGGATTTGTTTCTTACAAACATGCAGCTTTTCACTTCACAAGATATTTTAAAAAGTCATATGGATTATTGTGATGTTTTTATCAGCTGTTTGGACTCTCATTCTGACGGCACCCATTCACTGCAGAGGATCCATTTAGATGTTTAGACTAGTCTTAAAAAGTTAGTCATCTATTTTTTTCTTCTTGAAGGCTGGTCATTACTTTTTTAATTCAGTTATGAAAAGGTAGATTGGTCTTATTTGTATTGGAAAAGTAAGACTGATTAGCCCTTGGCAACTGCTAGTTGGTGAGTAAACTGTCAGCAAATATTAATTTTGGGCTGAACTATCCTTTTAAGGTCAAAGGTCACTGAGGTGTGCAAACATGTCAGGTGCTATATGAGGAAAGTAAGTCTCTCTATAATAAATGATGCAGCTTTGGTATGAGAATGGCATTCGCCTGAAGATGCTCCTCCAGGTCAACTAAAAGCGCTTGTCCAAGGGTTGCAGATTTATGAGTTGGTCTGAGGGCTGTGTGGTCGTCAAAGTGCCTGTATCTCGGCTTTATCTCTCGCTGTGCTTGACTCGAGCTGGCACCCTATCTGACTGTGCGTCTCACCTCTCTCCCCGGCCTCGCTGCGCACGCGCTCCAGCGCACTCTCCACGCTCGCGCTGTCGGTAACATTGAGCAGAAGCGTCTTGAGTCTGGGGGAGGCCGCCGCGCGCAGTCTGGAGGCACCAGGTTCCGTGAGACACGCGGCGATCACGTGAAACCCCCGCCGGTCGAGCTGCCGCGCCGCGAGCAGTCCGAAGCCGCTATCGCAGCCCGTCACCAGGACGTGTTTCTCGTGGATGCCGCTGATCTGACGGAGGTCTCGGAAGAGCCAGACCGCAGCGACGAGCGCCAGAACGGCTAGAGAACAGCAGCAGCAGCAGCACAGCAGATCCGCGCAGAAGAGCACCTGCGGAGGGAGACGGATGAAGATGTGCTGGATAAACACTGACCTTTCCAGTTGTTCTATGATATGGAGGGCCATTACTCAAAATTAAATCATTAAATAAATGTTGAAATATATAAATAAATCGTTAAATACATAACTGAATACATAAATAAATGCATTATTAAACATTTATTATTTATTTAATTATTTATTGTATATATATATATCAAAAATGATAAAAAAAATTCTTTTATGCCAAAAATCATTACGATATTAAGTAAATATCATGTTCCATGAAGATATTTTGTAAATTTCCTACCGTAAATATATCAAAACTTAATTTTTGATTAGTAATATGCATTGCTAAGAACTTCATTTGGACAACTTTAAAGGCGATTCTTTTTAAATATTTAGATTTTTTGGACCCTCAGATTCCTGATACATCGATGGAAAGCTTATTTATTCAGCAATTAAATTATTCAAATTTTTTTTTAAATTGACCCTTATGACTGGTTTTGTGGTCCAGGGTCACAAATGAGCATTTTTCTCAGGCTCCTATGTTTAAGTTCAGTTATTTCACTTTAAAGGCAATGAAAAGAACCTAGGCTATTCAATGCCACTAAAGTGAATTTACTGAACCTACACATAGGAGCTCATTTTAGAAGAAAATTTCAAATGGCACTTAGAGGCTTTTGCATCTGAATCAGAGACTTTTTTTTTGCATCTTCATATAGACTTTTACTTTACATGTCAGGCAACATTTTTTTCCACTTACACACTATAGTGTACAAAAACACTGCACTGAGAAATCCAGTGTTATCCAAATGTTATTAAAGCAAAATATAACTCGAAAAAAATTGATTTACTAGACATGTCCACGATTTAAGACTTTTTCTCTCATTTTTTTAATTCCAAATTTTTCTTACCTTTAAATATTTACCACGGTAAAAGCAATTGTAACAGTTATTGTTATTACAATAACACGGTGACATTGGTATTTGACCCTGCTTTCATCAATCAATCAATAAATAATGGCAGAAATATTTGAAAATGTATTTATTTAGTTTTTGTTAATTTATTCAGATTTGTATTCATTTATTTTTTTTATGTATATACGTTTATTTATAGACTTTATTTATTAATTTAGATTTTATTTAGAATTTTATGTGAATATTTTCAATTAATTTTATACAAATTAAGTGGATTTTTATGTAGATATTTATGTTTTTTTTTATTTTTTATATATATATATATTATTAATATAGGTTTTCAGGTGAATTTTAAGAGATGGTGTTTACATTCTCACCTGAACAAAGTCCAGAAGAACCTATCAACAAGGGTACTTTATTAACTTTTAATGACAGGAGAGCAAAAGTTGTGATAACACTTTGAGAGAAAAGGTTACATTTAAATGTACCCTTGGCGTCCTCACTAAGACTGAAAGTGTGTGGCTGGCAGATTCCTATTTAGTAATTATTTCAAATGAGCTTGTCGTGCAACTGTGTGAAAGTTTATTTCGCATGAACTTCCACTGGGACTGAGAAGATTAAACTGATTAGCCTATAGTGCACAACCCTGCGTTTCAAATGGAGAAACACAATGTTTGGCTGTCTGATTCTCACAAAAAAATATAACACTACAATTCGACCAAAAAATTAACCATATATATATAAAACTATTATGATTCTTTGCAGTAATTGTATGGCAATTAAGCACGTTTTTCTTTAGGTTCTCGTTGGTTTACAAAACAGTCTTCATTAGCTTAATGCAAAATTGCATGATTTAATACAATTCCTCCATTAAATCTAACACGATTTATTTTTTTGGAGTATAGAATATTTGCTATATAGAAACGACACATTTATAATTTAATCCATTTAATATAAATGCTAAACAAAAGCGTAATTGTAGACCGATATTTCAACAGCCGCAACTATAATTGTATGTTCTCTCATTTTTGTCAATGATTTATTGCAAAAATCATTTATAGCTTTGAACACTGAAATTTTCATTATCAAATCATGCACACATTAATTCCTACTTTGCTTTATACAATAATGAAATAAAGACACAGATTATCTGATTGTGTTCAGAACTGACAAACGTACCATTGTGACTAGTGCAGTTATCAGTACTCCTTCACTGTGAAAACCAGCAGATGTTTTGTTTCTGAGCTCCCGACTCCCACTGCTGTCCTGATCCCGGTGCGCTGAAGAGCTCAAGGGCCACAAACCCACTGCGGGGCCAAAGGGCGCCAAATGCAATAAACGTCACTGAGCTTGTGCAATAAACCACAAGGCCTACTTTATCTTCTAAACATTCAATATTTAATTGTGTGCCCATGTATTACTAAATCTGTGGTCAAATAGGTGGTGAAATGACACTTGGTTCGGATTTAGCTGATTGAAGAACACAGGCCTCTCACAAGTGTGATGCTGCTAAGGCGATGGTTAGTGAAGTGTAATAAAAGTAACTCTGTATGTCATATACATTTTTTAAGAAAGGTATTCAGTTTTGTGCTTAAGTAATCATATCACTTGTTTAATATTCTCTAAAGAAAGTTGAGATATTTTATATAATAAGAGTATATTTGTAGAGTTTGGTTCCAAAACGCGATAAACGCCATTTAAAATAAGCCATTAAAAAAAATTTGAGTTTCCACCAAAATCAGTATTGTATCTGGTCGGTATTGAAAAGTCAATTTTTAATTTTACGCAAAATGCGATATTCGCCGAGTTATTCTGTCATGTTTTCTCCCTTTTTTTCCAAACCGCGACAAACGCCAGTCTCCCTTTTCTGCAGAATGCGATATATCCGATCCAATCACAGCGCACCATTCACGCACTGTAAACCGTAATGGCGGGGCCAGATTACTAATCCACGTCCACAACCGTTTTACTCAATTTCCTTTTCATTGAAGGAAATGGAAGTATAACTAATGTCATTTGTTTTTAAAGATGTTATTAAGTATAAAACTTGTGCAGTTATGCTAATTCAGAAGGAAAACTCTGTTGTCAGTGGACAGAAATATTCCCCCGACAAGCCAATGTAAACATTTCAATTGCATTGTCTGTAAATTTGCAACAAACAAATATACAGAGGTCCTTTTTTTATTAGTAGCCTACAGAACATTCTCAAAACAACC
>NW_015634004.1:708024-710226 GCF_001515625.1 Sinocyclocheilus rhinocerous
CTATATCGCGTTTATAATCGCAGATGAGTCGCATTCGATTATGAACGCGATATTGGATGAGTCGCATTCGATTATAAACGCGATATTGCGTAGCTTGTCAGTATAAGTGTTTTTATTTATGCCATTAATGTTTTTGTTAATACACCGTATAGCACTAGTCAACTAAATGAATGTAACGTGGCAAAGATGAATGGACTTTTGGAAGTTGAATGTAAGGGAAATGTCATTTTGGAATTTCTGTGGTTTAATGTGATATTGTTGTTCATGTATGTTCATGATGAAATTTTCTTTTATTGTTGTAATTAATTTATAGCATTAACAAGATGACCCGTTGAATTCTTTTTGGAGCTATGACTGATTGAATGTATTTTTAGTCCAGTGCCTGCATATAAGATTAGTATTGACCAAGTTCAGAGGCTGTCATATGTGGATCAACTTACTATGTTGTGTATTTTTAACAGTTTCAATATGAAAAATAACTTTTATATTGATTCAATGGATTTATTGCATTTTGAAACAAAAAGAATACAAAAAAGAATACAATTTTATAATAAATCTTTGAAAATCAAAATCTGGATTTGAATTTTTTATGTTATTATAACCTAAAGATGCTATGTGAAAGTTTGAAACAGAAAATAGTGGTTTTCATCTTGCCACTTTCTTGGTAAAGAAAACATTTTTACTCAAATTAATCAAAATGGATTTATAGCGTTTTGGAACCAAACTTTTCATGCGTACTGCATGGGAAAGTTTGAAATGCTGTAAAAGTAAGAAAATATTTCACAATTCACCATTTCAATTCAATATTCACACAAATATTTTGTGCACGCTGTTTGCTTGAAAATGCCTTTAATTAGTTTTTGCAATGTCCGTGTTTGGAAATGAGTGGGCCTTGAGTTCAAAATAATGCAAAGATGTTAAAGTCAAGATTATCTATATGAAATTTATTTCTACAATCTAAATGCCGTAGAACAATAGATTGAGTTTAAATGTAATTTTCGCGTTTGGAAATGAGTGGGCCTTGAGTTCAAAATAATGCATAAAGATGTTAAAGTCAAGATTATCTATATGAAATTTATTTCTACAATCTAAATGCCGTAGAACAATAGATTGAGTTTAAATGTAATTTTCGTTCAAATAAGAAAATATTTAATTTTGCTCATACTAACCATACATCCCCCCAAAAGTGGAAAAAATGGTTTATTCCATCCATACGCATAGCATGACTGCATTTTATGCTTACAGAACTGACACTTTTGGTTTAACAGCATCTTTTAAGACGAAAGCATCCGAGATGAAGGTTGGCATGTAGGAGAGAGGCAGCCAGATGAACTTGGCATCCCAGCCTGGAGAATATCTGGTCCGAGGATGGACCGCAGCCACAGCATGCTCCATACAGCTCACCACCTTCATCAGATCTGGATCCAACATCTTCTCAAACTTCTCCTTAACCACCAGCATCGCTGCAAACACAACCATAGGGACATCAGGAATGTATATTAGCTTTCAGAACTAGTTCTGCAAACAGTTTGGGAGTGTGACATGTATTTGAAACCGGTTATTGGATTTGAACTCACTTTTGTCTATGAAATCACTGCCGTACTCATCCTTGACCTCCTGAGGCAACTTTTCCCATAATCTCTGCAAATGGCTCTCAAAGACAGTGGAGTCAGTAATGCTTGTTTTGAAGAATCCAGGTTCAATGCACAAAACCTTCACTCCAAACGGTGCCATGTTCCTCCTGGAGAACAAAGACAAACACATTCAATATAATCAAAAGCAGCAATAATCAGGATACAAGCTATACAAGATAAAGAGAAAAAGATAAAATTGCCAGATTTGAAAGAATGGATTGTGGTAATATTGTTGGTTTGGTGGTCAATTTCAACTTCCATAATTACATTTGTACATGTTTATTACTGTTAAAACTAAAACTAAATCTTTTTGAGTAATTGAAATAAAACTGAATTAATAATAATAATAATTATGTTTCTTATTTATATATATATATATATATATATATATTTAAACTTTGTGTAAGTTATTTATTTTATATTAGGCCTATCGCATGGTGTATTTTTATTCATTTTGTTAAAGGGGTCCTATTATGCTCTTTTACAAAGTCTTTTACAAAGTCTTGATTTTGGAGGTGTACTAGAACAGGCTCTCATACTAGGTTGTTCGAAAAACACATTATTTTTC
>NW_015634004.1:710339-728467 GCF_001515625.1 Sinocyclocheilus rhinocerous
ATTTATATATAATATAAAATATAATAATATAAATGTATATACATGTAAATATTTTCAAAATATACACTGTGCTTATATGTGTGTGCTTTTATATATACATAATAAATGTGCACAGTACACAAACATATATTGTGTAAACAAAAACTTTTATTTGGGATGCGATTAATCGCGATTAATCGTTTGACAGCACTATATTTATGTTTTTTCGATGAAATATACTGAAAATATATTGATCACTGAAAATTTGAAATGTTGGCAACAAGATGTAATAAGTTTAAGTTCAAGATTACTGAAATAAGAATATTAAAAACAATCACAAAAACAACATAACAAAATTGCTTAAACTTATGGGCGAAACTGAAAATATAAAAATAAAAGCTAATTCAAAATATCAATAAATACTATAAAGCCCCGTTCACACCAAGAACGATAACTATAAAGATAACGATATTAGCATCCACACCACCGAACGATATCGTCTGTTTATTCTAAACGCACATGCGTCTGCCGCTTTAAATTGAATTGAATTGAATTGAATTGAACGCCTTTATTGTCATTGTATTTTTCTGTATACAACGAAATTAGGAATTCTCGAGCTCGTTACAGCCGGATGGATTCTGATTGGCTGTCAATTTTTTATCGTTCATCAGCTGGAGAAAAATCATTTTGAAAGTGATTCCAACGATATCGTTTCTCTTTGTCTTTATCGTTATAGTTGTGGTGTGGACTCTGCTATTCTTTAATATTGAGAACGATTTTTAGAACTATATTAAATATAGTAAATGAGATTTTACATGTGTTTTAAGATTGTCTTGTTGCCATGTGTTTGGACGTATTGCACTCTTAATATACAGGAAAATTGTCTACATATATCTCTAGAAACACAAGTATTCAGGGGAAAGAGGAACTAAGATCCTAGTCTGCATAATTCCAGATACAAAAAAAAATAAAAAGTGTAAAAATACTCATTATAGCGGCACCTTTTGGTCAGTTCTCTACACAGCCTCTTGCAGACACTCTGGACATATATTCAAACTTTCATTATGATTGGTCATTCACAGTTTAAGTTATCAGCTGCTGCATTCCTTTGTGCTGACTAATCAGATATTTTTAGAATATGTTAGCATTTGCAGCAGACCAAATGCTTGCCTAATTAAAATGTACTCGACTGAATGGTTGCCGTGTTATCATGATGATTAATTGCACATGGTTTCATTTTGTTTGGACTTTGCATTCATAAAATATATGCTGATTAATGCATATGCCACACCCAAATACTATATTGGCTTGTATGTGAGAAATGCATTGAATTTGAATTTCTTTGACCAGTTTGTGTCAGGAAAGTCTCCATATTCAAAAAAGAAGTGGTTACTGGACATACTGACCTCAGACCGTCATTAAAAGCCTCTACTCCATACTTAGTAATGCAGTACGCTCCTCCCACAGTACTAATCCTTCCAAACACACTGGCCACATTGACCACTCTGCCCTTGGCCTTCTTAATGAGCGGTAACACGCTCAGAGTGATGGCAACAACCCCGATCAGATTGACATTGATCATTTGTTTGAAGTCCTCAATTTCCAGCCAGTCACTGGGAGCAGTTGGGAAGGAGACCCCAGCGTTGTTGACCACGGCCCACAGACCTGCAAACACACCCAACTCAGTAAAACCTTTCACCCAACTCAGTTTTCTTTCATCACAGGAAATTGCAAAATACACAGGAAGTGTCATGTGAGAATCATGTGAAGGAACTACTCGACCAACAACTTCATTAAAGAAGGATATGAGAAGGATAATAAGGATAATATTAGGAATTTCATTATTCCAACAACAAGAACATAAATAATTCATTAAAGCATTTATTTTTACTAATTATTCCTGACATTTAATATATATATATTTTGTTATTTTTTTATTGAGAGAACTAAACTAAAATTAATTGACAAATAATCAGACTTAAATTATGCTTTATTTCACCATTGTCCATAAAAGGAAATTTTATTAATTAAATATAATACATTTAAATACATTAAAATTAAAAATTAAATCAATTTTGTATAGATAACATTTCAAATAAATTTTTCTGGAAATGCATATTATGTATGTGTGTATATATTGTGCATTACCCCATGCATTGTGAATATGAAAACATGCAATTATGATCAAATGTGTTAAATGAATTTCTTTGAATTTTAATTTTACTTTTAAAGTAAAATCTTGCATTAAATTTTAAATGCATCCATTTAAGATCAGGAATTAAATATTAAATGCATTCTTAATTTCTTAACATTTTAATGATGTCTCTTCTACTCACCAAGGCTGCATTTATGTGCTCAAAAATACAATAAAAACAGTAATATTGTGGATTATTATTATAATCAAAAATAGATCTTTTCTATTTGTAGTTTATTCCTGTGATGCAAAGCTGAATTACTCCAGTCTTCAAGGTCTTTCTGTGACCTACCTCTCTCTCCCACCAGGGTTTTAATGGTTTCTGCAGCTTTTTTGATGCTAGAATTATCAATCACATCCAAATGCAGCGTTGTGAGTTTGTCAGAGCAGCACTTCTTCAGCTCAACTTCTCCCTTCTCCGTGTAGCAGCCAGCGACGACACGGAAACCCTTTGTGTCCAGGTGTTTGGCCAAGAGATTCCCAAACCCCGTGTCACAGCCTGTGATGTACACAAACTTCTCCGATTTATTGGGAACTTGTCCCAGTTCTCTGAACCACCGATAGACATAGAAGAAGACTGTGAGACCTACAATGTACAGGAACATTTCTGCAAAAGAAAATATATTTGTTTTTATAAGCAAAGTGGATCCAGATTCATGCAAACCCCCCAAAGATATGAAAGAGAGCGCATGTGGTCAAAGCTCTACTCAAAGTACATGACCTAGTGAACCATTAACTTTTTGGCTTATGATTGTAGATCAGAAAGTAAGAGAGATTTTGTAGAAAAGCAAGAAAAATCAAAAGACACATTTAAAATAAAGATAAATACCAATATATGATAAATAAAGGACTAATTATAAGTTTGTCTGTTTCTTTATCTATTCATATTTGATAACTGTGCAAGTAAATGTTGATTTGTTGTTGCTGTATGATTGTGAAACACATGGAAGCCACGGTTCGAATCGTGAACGAATTATTCGTTTGAATTGGATCTCGTCAAAGAATCAGTTGAACCGGATCACACAAGCCGATGTAAAGGATTCGTTGACGAATCGGCCTGAATCGGTCGCCGCGGAGTCAACAATTCATTCAACCTTTTATTTCGAACATAATAACCTACTCTTACCTTTAAGTTGGTTTGCCAACCGCCAATAAAATTTAAAGAAGAAGAAGAATAACCTATTCGAAATGAGCCAAGAAGCAGCGAGTGAACTGGTGGAAATTTGTAACACTGTAAAACAATTGTCAGCTTTGATTTTGAATAGGCTACTAAAAGCATTTGGGATGAATCAAAGATGCGACTGATTTGACGGAAAGTAAGTAAAATCTCGCAAATAAAACATACTGAAATGTTTGCAACTTGATTGTTTGATAGTTTTATCAACACGCATAGGCCTACAGTTGGTTTTATAAAATTTAATTTAATTATAACGTGCAAAAATGTTTATTCGAGAGATGTGCGTGCACTTATTAGTGGAATCACGGCTGCAACCAATTAAACTGGCACACAATAAATTGCAAATAAATCTACTAATATCGTAGTATCAAAGATACTTTTTAATTCATTACTTTGAGATCACGTGATTGCGTTCGAAGTGAAAGAGCCGCGGAATCAGTTTTGAACCGGTTCTGTCAAAATGACCTGTTTGAAAGAACCGACTCCCGGAAAAGAGTCGGTCGGACTTCACTTTAGTAAATGGGGCGTGTAAATTAACTCGATGTCAACAATAGTGAACTTTTACACTGTACTGTTGCAAACTTGGAACGAATAAGAGAAAGAAACCAAGTTGTTACAACGTTGAAATGCCATTAAAAGACAACGCGTTAAATCTACTAATATCGTAGTATCAAAGATACTTTTTAATTCATTACTTTGAGATCACGTGATTGTGTTCGAAGTGAAAGAGCCGCGGAATCAGTTTTGAACCGGTTCTGTCAAAATGACCTGTTTGAAAGAACCGACTCCAGGAAAAGAGTCGGTCGGACTTCACTTTAGTAAATGGGGCGTGTAAATTAACTCGATGTCAACAATAGTGAACTTTTACACTGTACTGTTGCAAACTTGGAACGAATAAGAGAAAGAAACCAAGTTGTTACAACGTTGAAATGCCATTAAAAGACAACGCGTGATCAGTAGGCCTACTCGAACATGTTCTGACAAAACTCTTTTGCAAACAACATGCATTTACCAAAAACAGGAATTTGTTCACTTGAACCTTTCTGCAAAATTGACTCTACAAACCAGCCATATAGACTACTTACCCTTGCTTTAGAAGTCAGCTTTCTAAGATATCTCTTTCTAGAAACTAGTAAGTCGTCTCAGTAGTTTGGGTGTTTGTTCTTCCTTTCGGCTTTGCGTGCATCTGACACGGGTTACTGAAGTGTCTGCTATTATGTAATAACTGTGCCGTGTTGCTCCTGCAGGGGGCGCTGGGTGATCAGAAAGGACAGTTCCCTTTCAGACGCATTGAGATTCCACACTAATTGGCAGCTGGTAGGAAATGTGAAGGTCAGTTAAAACACCAGAGATAAATTTATCCAACAATTTTCTTGCAATTGCAAAGAAGCTTTGAATTTTCTATTTTTTCAAACCTATAAAATATTATGTATATATATATAAGAAATACCAACCGGTGAAGACTTTTGTAAATCAGATGTGTCTGGAGTTTTTATAGTATTATTTTATGCATAGAAAAAAACATCTAAAGTATACCAACAACTTTACCATCCATCAGTACAGGTCTATAGAAAAAAAACAATTTCTTTAAAGTTTTTCCAGTCCTAAGATGGGATAATGTAGTATTATTTATTTTTTATTGTAGTATTTATTAATATTTTGAATTAGCTTTTCATATTAAAATTTTCGATTTTTATTGTAATTTTAGTTTAACAAATTTTTATTCGTTTTTATATATAGCTTTAATATATTTTATAATTTATAATTTAAATATTTTATTAATTCATAATTCATTTAATATTTTTTAATCGTTTTACCTTTAGATAACAATAGCAACTGGTCCTGGGATCTGTTTCTAGAAACAGATCAAACAGTTTCCTGTGTTTGTGAATCTATAAACAGTACATTCCTGAACACAGGAAGCGACCTCAGACTTCTTTGAAACTGTGTATCTGTACGGAGCAGGAATCACTTGTTTTTTGTGAACCCTGCGGCTGTAACGGCTCAGGGCTGCTGCACAAGTCCTTGAGGCGCATTCAAATAGTTCATTTAACAGAGGCAGATATACAAAAGGACTTCAACGATTCAACTAGAACTGTGAGCTGGGACTGAGACGCAGATGAGATGCATAGGATACATACAGTCTGTGTTTGAGACTGACAACCCAAAAATATACCTGCCAACAGGAACGGATCCAATTCTGTATATGAACAGGTAACTTTCTAGTCAGTCGCTTTCTAGATGTATAAACATCAAGACTTGTATTGCCAGTCTAAGAATTCAGGCCTTTGAGTTGTATTTTTATTAACTAAAGTTAACAAAGATTATTAACCAATTTATTGCTCATTGTTACTTACGTTAACTAATGGGACTTTATTGTAAAGTGTTACCAGAATGCCTTTTACATCCACTAAAATCCATTATCATGTAAATATCTTAAAGTCAAGGATTTATACGTGATGTACAAATGACAAAAGTTGCAAGATGCAACTTTATGGCAGATTATTACAAACAACGACACCAACCTTTATCATTTTAACAGTAAAACTGATTAATAAGTGCTAAGTGATTTATCACAGGTCAAAAAATACAGTGCAGTTATTCACTGTTCGGTCACTGACCTAATTATACACACTTTCACAGATGATGGCACCTGTGAGAGCGTGTTTTTTTGAACAGCATTTCATTCTTTTGTTAACTTATGTAAAATTTTGTCTCACCAATATTAGTGTCCAATATATAAAATATATGTTTCCAAATAAATAAAACCTATGCGTGTTTTGCATGCTTTTGTAAGACTGTAATTAGCTGACAAATGCATGCATGCCATATTTGTTGCTTAACATGGTTTTAAGGCCTGAAAAATGCAATTTTTGTTTTTCATTTGTGATTCGTTTTTTTGGCCGCCAGATGTCAATATTAGTACACTGGTGTTTCTATTACTTTTTTATTACTCTACTTATCTATGTTTCTCTTGATCAGTTGTGCACGAAAATCTAATTTTTAATTTAAGATTAGTCCTTATGATATATGTATTTTCAGATCTTTCAGAGGTTTTGAAAATGTACTGTTTTGATAAGGATTGACATAGGTGTCAGGATTGGACTGTCTTTGTTGTGTTTTGCTCCCCGTGTGCTCCCCGTGACCCAGTTTCTCCCTCATGTGCCCTTATTTGGTCGTTCCTGTTCCTGTCCTCGTTGTCTCTTAATTAGTCATTCTGTTCACCTGTGTTCCTCCCAATTGCCTCATTAAGTCATGCATTTAGTTCCAGTCTGTGCATTCCTTCTTTGTCGGGTCTACCAGTTATTTACGTGTGTCTTCCTTCCCTTCCAAGTGTGGATTTACCCTGTGTGTTGGATTGAAGAAAAGACAGTTTAGTTGATCCACGGCTCCTTCGTTCCTTCCGGCAGCGTATCGTGACAGAAGATCCCACCAAGACCGTTTAACTACCTGTCTCCTCTCCGTTTGTTTTCCGTTTTCCATTCAGTGTTTTTTGTTTCCGTAGTGTTTCCTTCCCCATGGATTCCCTCGCCGTCAAGTTTACCTCCCTCTCCCGCAAGGACCTTTCCCTCTTGGAGTATGCTGTGGAGTTCAGTCAGCTCGCCGTTTTAACGGCGTTTGACGACGCTGCGCTGAACTCCCGGTTCTGGATCGGGGTCAACTACTACTGCCCCGTCGACCTCCCAGACACCACCGGACTGTGCTGGAGGGAGGCTATCATCCGGTGTCTGGAGAGCATCTACCCCCTATCCAGAACACAGCCAGACCCAGAGCCCAGCCCACCATCCCCCCGCTGGAGCTTAAGCCCGAGCCCACCGCTGACGGAGAGCCATCGCCCGCCGCGACCGACGAGCCATCGCCAGAGAGAGTGATAGTGCTGAGGATCGCCCCGGAGCCCGAGCCTGTGATGTCAGACCAGGTGCGAGAGCCGACTACAGAGCTCGCCACTGGGGAGAGCGTCATGGACACTGAGAGCGCGGAGAGGAGCTCCGCCCCCTGCACCGTGGCTGAGGGTGAGCTGTCTAAGGATCTGGGTAAAGGAAAAGTGGAAAGAGACTTAATTGATTTGTATACCCCTTCATACATGATGCGTTTATTAAATCAGTCTAAATGCATTAGTACACTGGAAAAATTTGGTTTAGAAACAATTTTCACTCAGAAATTGTGAGTAAATTTGATAAACAATTACAAAGTAATGGCAAGTAACAAAGTATTTTCTTAGAAAACATACTCCAATAATCATTGTTTTATTTACAGCTTCCAAAAAAAAAATGATAATAATTTTTACAGTGTAAATAAGGGGGAACATTATTCAAAATAACTATGACTCGTTATTATTATGACACAAATGGTAAATTATAGACCTCAAAAAAAAAAAAAGATAAATTAATAAGGATCCGTCTGTTAGACTCTCTATCATCATACTCAATATTGCAAGACCAACCTAATGAACTAACAACCCAACGGTCATTCAACCCAATTTATTACTGATGTCTATGAGATGACGTTGAAGTTAATAATCTGCTGTAAACCTCAATGTGATTTGATAAGTGATTAATAAATGTGACTGAACTCATTAACTGTTTTAACATTGTTTGTTTTCCCACAAACTCATTATACGCTATTTCGGGTCTCTGTGTAGAGTAGAGAACAGATTGTGCACACCTTGACCTTGATCAGGTAATGTCTTATCAGTCTAATAAAGGGGAAGATAGTGCACAAGGTGTGGACAGACTGCACTGATAGAAGAGCCCCTCGGACATGAGAGAAACGCCACTGAAAGCAGCTCATCACAGCAGGTATGAATTAGCCCTTCTCGCTTTCTCTACTAGAAAAAAAACACTAACACTTATCACATTTAATGCTCATTTGAAATGTTTTATGAAGTTGATTTGGAAATGAGATCTTTCTGATATCTCAGTTGTTTCACCTACTGTCATGCCCATGGACTGCCCCTTTGTTCCTGCCTTGTGTTTTACTCCCCATGTTCTCCCTGTTACTCAGTTTCTCCCGTGTTTGATTGTGTCCATTTGGTTTAGGTGTGTCTTAGTAATTACCTCGTTGAGTTCCTGTTACTTAAACCCTGTGTTTTCCTGTGTCCTTCGTTCGGTGTTACACATCTATTCCTCGTGCTACGTGTGTGTCTCCTGGCTCCCCTGTGTTTCCTTCTGTTTTCCTTGTTCCCACACAGTAGCAGCAGCCGTGACAGAACACCAGACCTTATCAAACTGTAAGCGGCGCCCCTTCCCCCCATTTTTGTTTCCGTTTCTGAACGTTTTTTTTTTCTGTGATTATGGAAACCTCTGCGAGATTCGCTGCCTTAGCCCGTAATACTTCTTTTTGTGGAGTATGTCAGGGAATTCTGTGGGCTCGCCATCTTGACGGCATTGGACGGCGCCACACTGAATTCTTTGTTCTGGATCAGGGCCAACTACCATTGCCCCGTCGACCTCCCAGACCCTACTGGACTATGCTGGAGGGAAGGGATCCTCCGGTGTCTGGAGAGTGTCCGGCCCCGGTCCAGAACCGCTACGCAGTCAAGTCAGCCGGCCGCTCCATCATCAAGTCAGCCAGTGTTCTGACAAATAATGCTACCTATCAGATTATGCTACCAACTCTGTATTTATCCTACTGCAAGGGTAGGTTTAGGGTTGGCGTAGGTGTACATGTTAATAATGCCTCACACCTTATATCATGCTGGAAGCAAAATCTGATAGGTAGCACTTTTCGCTATCATGGGCTGCCCCTGTGTTCCTGTCTTGTGTTTTGCTCCCCATGTTCTCCCTGTGACCCAGTTTCTCTCGTGTTTGATTGTGTCCATTTGGTTCAGGTGTGTCTTATTAATTACCTCGTTGAGTTCCTGTTACTTAAGCCCTGTGTTTTCCTGTGTCCTTCGTTCGGTGTTAAACGTCTATTCCTCATGCTACGTGTGTGTCTCCTGGCTCCCCTGTGTTTCCTTCTGTTTGGATGAATAAAGACTGTTCGTTGTTAAACTCCGTCGTCTCCACGCTCCTCGTTCCCACACAGTAGCAGCATCCGTGACACCTACACTGTAAAGAATGATTTCTGAAAAAATTGTAAATAAAACAAAGGTTATTGGAATATGTTTTGCAATAAAATACTATTGAATTCTTTCCGATTTTACTACTAGCAGTTAATGAGTGAAGATTGTTATTAAAGTAAAACCCACACCATTTTTTTTTCTTAGATTTGTTTTCTCCCAAGGCAAAGATGCCACTAATCACACGTGTCTTAAGTATATTTTGGCAATGTTTTATGCTGCTCTCAGACTCCAAAGTTTGAAATCTCAAGTTGGAGATTTTTAATATGAACACATTTCTAATCAGTATGATTTTTTTTTCTTATCAAATTCTCTCAAAGCAAAATGAAATGATCTGCTATTGACATTTTTTCCTCTGTAATCTAACTGGCTAATTTGTGTTTTTATGTATTGTTTATTTACAGTATTTATTTTGTCCACTAGTGGTTTTTAATTATTCTTGTAATATTTAATCGGACAAAATCATGTGCGGAGAAGAATTGAGGATTCTTAAAGTGCCCCTATTATGGGTAATGAAAGGTTCATATTTTGGTTTTGGGAGTCCCCAACAACAGGTTGACATGCATGCAAGGTCAAAAAACACTTTCATTGTCTTATATGCATTTATTTTTACCTTATTTACCTTATTTTTGCTCAACGACTCCCCAACGATTCGCTCAACGATTCATTTTTCCAAACCCCTCCTTTGCGTGATGCTAATCTGCTGTGATTGGTCCCATTGGTCAATTTCATTTCCATTTAATAATAAAAGCTGCATTTGTGAGCGCAGTGCTGCTTTGTGTACAGCGTTACCGGGGAAACATCTGTTTTTATGGCTCCAAAAGCGGCACCTAGTGGCAAAGAATGAATTTGCATTTTCATTCAGACCAACGCGAAAAGACCAACAAGTGGGCAGGCAATATGCTAACGTTTCATGTTGACCTCAACATGAAACGGCCTGGGATTCCTTTTTAAAAAAGTGCACAGTGCACTTTCAGATTTAAAACTTTGCAGGGTGTTTTCATTCACTTAGAGCTGTGTTACACACTGCATGAAAGGTAATTTTCAAAAATCCATAATAGGGGCACTTTAATATTCAGTAACTAGATCTGTTATATAATCACTATGAAATGCCAGGTTAACAATAAGTAGGTAAAAGGTTATCGTCTCTGTAGTTCATCACACGGGCATTATGACTACAGTCAGATAAGAGTAAATGCTTGTTTTGTCATAAGTTTGTGTGATTGACTTGATGCTGTTGGGAAGTTAAAACTGGCTAAACATGTCTTTTTCTGTAAAACCACGTCAGATGCGACCAAACTGAAGAATGAAGAAGAATAAAAGTGAAAACTCGCCAAGGGACGGTGTAGATAAAACCACAAAATCATACAAAGCTGATGAAGGTATGAACTGTAGTGTGCTGTGATTAATTTCGATTGCAAAATATTTAATGTTTTACTATTTGTAACTAATTTCTTCTATTTTCTTACAACACAGATGCTGACCTCAAGTGAGTATTTTGTTTTTATTTATTGACTTCTTTTAATATTATGTATACATGATATGGCAAAAATGCTACAGAAAGTGACACATATGTCTAAAATATGAGGGCAAACAATGATTTCATCATCTGCTGAATTTAACATCTGAGAAATATATATTTTTTTAAAGAATAGTTCATTCAGGAATCAAAATTTGCTGAAAATGTATTCACCTTCGCACATTTTAAGATGTAGATGAGTTTATTACGCAAAGCCATATACAGCTTGGATCACTTGAGGCTGAATAAATGATCAAATTTAAATTTTTGGGTGAACTATTCCTATAATATTTTATTTTACTCTATGGGTTTAGTGCTTCGGTAGACAGTGTAGTGACTGTAGGGATTCAAATATTTGTAGTCTCAGAGTTGTTGTCGAATGTGTAGATAACATGGGTTTTGATGAAATGTAAAACAAAATCTAAAATTAAAAACTAAAAAAACTCACCATAACTCCAAAACTACTGTTGAAACTGACTGTATAACGATGTGACTGAGAATAATTATTCATTTGTTCATTATTTACATTATTGCTTGTCCAGATACTTCATGTAGGTTTGATTTACAAGTAACAGCCATGATTGTTCAGATGGTTGATGGTTCAGTTAATTATTTACCATAAATGAACTGTGTGGATGAGGGTCAGAAATTAACTTTTCCATTAAGGGGCAATTTTTGCTTTAAACTTTTTTATTTTTTGAGGTTTTTGGTTTATTTTACAGTCCTGTTCCTCATGTACATACTATGTACTTATTATAATAATTACAATAACTAGGTAATAACTAATTACTAACCCTGAACCTACCCCTAAACCTAACCCTACCCCATGTAGTTAATTTGAATTACCAATACTTTGTAAGTACATGTAAGTACACGTACTGTAATATAAAGTGCAAACGCTTTTTATTTTACATTCATTAAAGCAATTTATATCACCACCTTAATAATTGTATCTGTGTTGTTTTTAATGTCAAATACTTACATTTAACCAAATACTTACAAAGACAATCAATCAAAATACTTTAAACTGTTGGAAAAACAACTGACTATTTAAAATGGTATCTAAATTATATATTTAAAGCAGGAGCTAATAGGGCTGCAATATTATGACAAAAATCGTTATTGTCGATTATTGCTCTTGATATTGTGATAATAATTATTAATGTTGATTAATAGAATATATTAAAAATAAAACTTTTTGTGTTGTGTCTGCATTTTGGGGAAACAGTTCGATATATTCTGGCTCTGGCTTCACAGACAAACATGTCGGTCCATGACGTTAGTCTAGTCTATGCAAAAACTCCTGTTATAATCTCTGAAGCTACGAAATGAATCGTTTAATTACATCGTATCTGCACTGTGTTGTTTGACGAGCACAAAAAAATCCAATCAGTGCGCGCACACTCCACAACAACGCTGGAGTTTTCACCACTGACTTATCTGAAAGTTTCTGATTGGCGCGTTTTTAGCGCTGACTAATTGGCCACTGCATTCTTAAGCTCAACAGAAACGCGTGTGGTTGGTTATAAGGCTCAACATTGCCAAAAAAAAAAAAAAAACGTAAAAAGCAATCTGATGCAGTGTGAGCGAATCAAAATATAATTACGTGAATAGACACTTTTCATTCATTTTCACTTACATTTTAATTGTGACAGCTGTAATCGATTGTTTAATAGTGCAGGGGCAATTTTTGCCCCTTTATCTTGAATTTGTGTGGCATTTTTGTTAATTTTGGTGCAAGGGCGTAGGTTTGATTTTGGCATTGGTGGGGACATAACGGCAGACAACAGACATTTAATTGTTTAATCAAAATTATTACTAGCAACAATTTAGTAGTTGCTGCATAATGGTGGGGACATCATAACAAGCAATGTCCAACTTTGTGAACTATAGTTCTCTCCTTAAACATGAAGAGGTCAAGCAACAGATTAATGAGTTACTCCAAATTTCACAAAAAAGCTAATGGATGTAATTATAAGTCAAACCTTGAATGAGTTGCTGTTTTTGTCACTCTTCTGAGGAAGATGCCATTCACATGTTTTGGCTAAATTTCACATTCATAAACAAAATCTGGCTCTGAACCTCTCTTGTCTTTTTTCGAAGTTGATCTAGACAAGTACATGGAAACTATTGTTACTACACTTTTACTATAGTAAAACCAGGGCTCATTTTCTTAAATGAAAAAATATCAGAAAAAAAGATCCACGAACCTGCACCGAAGTCCCGATCTGAATCAAATGATTCACGAACCTGCACCAAAGTTCCGATCTGAATCAAATGATTCACGAACCTGCACTAAACTTCCGATCTGAATCAAACGATTCGCGAACCGGCATCAAAGTTCCGATCTTAATCAAATGATTCGCGAACCTGCACCAAAGTTCCGATCTGAATCAAATGATTCGCAAACCTGCAACAAAGTTCCTGAATCAAATGATCCGATCAAATGATCCGATCTGAAAATGAATTTTAAGCTGCAATAAAGTCTGCAATAAAATCTAAATTCTGTCTGTGTTTGAAGGAATGGCAGTGACAAAACAAAAAAAGAGAAAGCGCTGACCGTCGGATTCTTTCAGCTGGTAAGCGTTTCAATGTGATTCTGCTTTTTAGATTGATTTAATGCTTGATTTTTCTCTCATATCACTGTTTTTGATTTCTGGCCAGTTCCGCTTTGCCACATGGAAGGAGGTGCTGATTATGGTGGTGGGAAGCGTGTGCTCTCTGGTCCACGGCGCCGCGTCTCCTCTCATGCTGTTGGTGTACGGCATGATGACCAACACCTTCGTGGACTATGAGCTTGAGGTTCATGAACTGGCCAACCCGAACAAAACCTGCATTAATAACACCATCACCTGGCTGGACGGGACTGTAGTCGAGCGGCCGGACAACAGCACCACGTACTGTGGGTGAGTGAGGATGGTTTAAGCTGGAACCTGCAACCTGAGTGTCCTCACAGGAAAATTGTGCTGCTCTTTAAAAGTGCAAGAGACTTAAAGGGGTGGTTGACTGGGTTTTTTCTAGGCTTGATTGTGTTTATGGGGTGCAGTCTAACATGTGTTCATGCTTCGTTTTTTAAAAAACGCATTATTTTTCACATAATTTACCTTTATTCCACACCGATCTGTCCCTTCTCTAACAAACGCCTCGATTATTTCCTGTTTTTATGAAGCCCCTCCCTCAGAAATACTGGATGGGCTGAGATTGGTCAGCTGGCTCAGTGTGTTGTGATTCGCTAAACCGCCTCTAGAGCGCGTCTGAACATCCCGCCCCTCAAGCTCAGAATGTGCTTCGGTTGTATTGTAAACAATGACGTCCTCTATATTGCTTATCAATCTGAGCCCAATTGAGACGCAGAGAATATTAATGAAGAGGATCCCGCAGAACCTGTGCAAGCACTGCTCTTAATGGTATGTTTGTTTGTTGTTGTCCCATACTTTTAGATACGCTGTTGTTTGTAAATGCTACTGCTTCTGTTAGCTTTTAATATATGGTTTTATTCTGATTAAAGCTTTAATACAGCACAGCAACCGTACGCACGTCCATGTATAACGCTTCTCATAGCTATGTGAAAATAAGTGTAGAAATGGAACAGTTTGTTGGAGCTGATCTAACGATCTGAATGAGAGAGAGCGAGAGAGATGCAGAGCAGGGGAACACGAGGAACAGTATTAAGAACTGCTGCTTTAGAACATTGATTTTGAAACTTGTGAATCCATTAGAATCGTTAGAAGACAGAATCGCGATTCATATATGAACAGATTTTTACGTGCACCTCTAGTTTTCTCTTCCTCTTCTCTAAAGCAGCGCAGCATGGCCTCGCCCCATTTGCTGCGTGTTCCCGGGGGCGGGGTTTATCTGAGTTCGTGACGTAACGGACCCGGGAAGTAACTTGTTGTAGTCCCTTACCAGACGTTTTTGTAGGCATTAAACTGCCAGAATTTTAAAAGACGATATCTCCGTTTGCATTGAACTTTCAGCGCTGCAACTTTGCAGATATTGTTTATGCTCAAACAGCAACATTACACACTAACTAACGTCAAAAAAGTGAAATCGCAATCAACCACCCCTTTAATGGAAATTCCTTAGGAGAAATATTAGACACAATTGAGACAATTATGAAATTATAGAGCTTTAAAGGTCCCATAGAATGCATTGATACAATATTTTAAATTGTTCTCTGATATCTACATAGAAGGTATGTGGCTTAGTTAAGGGCAAAAAATCTCCAGAAACGGTTTTACATGTCCGTTTACAACCCTAGGATTTGTCGGACAAGTAACTTTTTACTCGGACAAGTGAATGACATGTCAAAGCTTAATGTCGCGCCCTGTTGAATAATGTGTTACAGTTAAATATCATTAAGTACATTAATGATATCTGCTTTGTTCTGTTCTGTTTACCCTGGGGGTTATTATTGCTGCTCTCCCTGCTCATTCATGACAGGCTGCATGGATGGGCAGGGAGTTTTGTCCAGAAAAGAAACATACCGCCAAACCAAACTGTATACTAAGTGTCAATCATTTTGATGATAGAGGTCCTGACAGAACAGCAATTAAAAGGCACCGTGACCGACACTAACAATACAACTTCAGTTTTCCCGTAACATTCAATGACGTCACTAAATGGTGATGCCACATCTATAAGACCATCGTTCACAAGTTTCTGCATGGATACAACTACAGCCTAGGGCACAGGTTTTCAAACCTGGGTCAAAATGTATTCCCACATAAGATCTCTTAAGAAACTCTAGAGGAGAAAAGCATATGAGATTACCAGCATCTACAAAGCATCAAACAAAGCAAGAGACTTAATCAAAAGTCTCCATCTGAGCTTCACATTGCCGTTTATGAGTAACAAATGAGGCCTTATTTGTGTTTTTTTTTTTTCTCTTCTGTTCTGTTTGATTCTCATTTTCTCATTGGCTCAAATTTGGGAGTCAGCTTTTCTGTTTGTTTTTTTTTACTCCTGTTTTTATTAATATATAAATATATTTTCTGATATAAATAAGAAATATTGATATTTATGTACCTATATTGGATTTATTCTTTTAAACTTATTTTCCATATTTTTTTTATTTTATATATAATATTTGTATTTTATTTTTATTTATATTTTATTATTTACATATATATATGTAGACTTTTTTGCATTGTTCAAATATTTATTACATTTAATTCTTGATGATTTTTATTTATTTATTTACTTTTTTAAACAAGTTTATAATATTTTTTATATTTATATTAACATATTTGGATTTTTGAAAAATATTTATATAAATATTTATTACATTTAATTATTTATAATTTTTTATTTATTTACTTTCTTTCAACAAGTTTAATAGCCAGAAAAGGTTTTTTGGAGAAAGAACTGCAGGATAGGTTTAAACATTGTAAAAATGTGTCTCTTTGCATTTTGCATATTTTAAATGTTCTTGCTCTGTCCCTCTTTACAGTGTGGATATTGAGGCTGAAATGACCAAGTTTGCGTTTTACTATGTTGGAATTGGAGTTGGAGTCCTTATTCTGAGTTACTTTCAGGTATACAGTATAAGAAAGTTTGTTCTCATCTCATTTGAAACCTTTTACTGTAATGGCCATTCAGATGAATGTACTTCAAAGAAATGGTGCAATATTAATGTCTGTCTTGTATCAGAGATGCAGTCAGGGTTTTAACATACACATCCTTTATTTTTTAATCTCAGTAGTGCTCCAGATCCGCAGGAGACAGAGATATTATTATGCCAGAACCTCAAGAAGAAGTGTTTGTTACAAATTCACAGTATTCATGAGTATTCACTCTGGTTTCAGATCGCTCTCTGGGTTTCTGCTGCCGCCAGACAGATCCAGCGCATCAGGAAAATGTACTTCAGGAAGATAATGTGCATGGAGATCGGCTGGTTTGACTGCAACTCCGTCGGGGAGCTGAACACAAGGATATCTGAGTAATATTCAAGTCTTCCTGTGTTATATTGTACTATTGTTAGATTTGTTCATGAATCTGTCATTAGTGGTGTTAAATATTGAACTTTGCATTGACAAATCAAAACGTGCATTTTGAAGAATGATCAGATTTTTTAGTGGATGATAAAGAATACATGAAGTACACTGTAAATTAATATTTTTTGAAGTTGATTATTGGAGCATGTTTTACAAGAAAATAAAAATTTTTACTTCAAAGGTTCACTTTTAATTAAATGTGTTACTTGTCATTTCTTTGTAATTAGTAGTTAAATTTACTAGCAATTTCTAGGATTTCAAATCCTACTCCAATTTTATCCGTTGTAATAAAATCTAGTTTATTTTTCATGTTTGTGACTTCTTTTTCCATGTAGTGACATCAACAAAATCAACAATGCTATAGCAGACCAGGTGTCTACCTTCATCGAGAGGATCTCAACGTTCATATTTGGTTTCATGGTGGGATTCATCGGCGGATGGAAGCTGACGCTGGTGGTGATAGCAGTCAGTCCTCTCATAGGACTGGCTGCAGGACTCATGGCGATGGTTGGTATCACTATAGAAAGTTTGTAAACGTAGACACATGAATGGGAGAAATCTCAAAAGGTAATGCATGATTTAAAGGAATAGTTCACCCAAAAATGTGATGCAAATTTACTCCTCTTCCAGCCATCTAAGATGTAGATGAGTTTGTTTCTTCATCAGAACAGATTTGGAGAAGTTTAGCATTGCATTACTTGTTCACCAATGGATCCTCTGCAGTGAATGGGTGCCGTCAGAATGAGAGTCCAAACAGCTGATAAAAACATCACAATAATCCACAGGCAATCCACACCAGTCCAGTACATCAGTTAATTTCTTGTGAAACGAAACGCTCTTTGAATATAACAAATCCATCATTAAGACTTATTTTACTTGCTTCCTCTATTTGTAATTGAAAAAATATCTTGTTTGAATCGAGAGAGAAATATGCACAGATCAAGCACCGTTTACAAGTAAAAACAGCCCTAAATTTATTTATTTATTTAGTCATTTAGCAGACGCTTTTATCCAAAGCGATCAATAAAAGCAAAAGAGCAACGACATGCAAATGCTATAACAAGTCTCAGTTAGCTTAAAGGGGTCATAGGATGCCCATTTCCCACAAGTTGATAAAAAGTCTGTAACATAGTTTGGTTAAAATTTCTCAATTGTAGTGTAAAAAACACTTTTTACTCTGTCAAAAACAGCTCTTTTCAGAT
>NW_015634004.1:728991-733812 GCF_001515625.1 Sinocyclocheilus rhinocerous
TTTGACAGTTTGTGGTGTGGCAAATTGTGCACTGAGGTTTGTAATTAATTTGTAAATAGTTCTAAACAAATATATCAGTGGATTTTGATGTGAAGACGACATCAGAGACTTTTACACTGGAATAAGCGTTATTATGGATTATGGACTCGTATTTGGAATGGTTTGAAGTTAAAATGCCTTAATGATGGATTTGTTTATTACAAACATTCAATGTTTCACTTCACAAGCCGGTAACTGATGGACTGGAGTGGTGTGGATTTCTTGGGGCTTATTGTGATGGTTTAATCAGCTGTTTGGACTCTCATTCTGCCGGCACCCATTCACTGCTGAGGATCCATTGGTGATGTAATGCTACATTTCTACAAGTCTGTTCTGATGAACAAACAAACTCATCTACATTTTAGATTAAAATTGGCATTTTGTGTTTCATCATTCAATCACCCATCATTATTTTTTCCTATTTAAGTGTGCTGTAAAAAAAAATGTAAATGTATATTTTTGATGTGAAGGCTGTGGCGAGGCTGACGGGTCGTGAGTTGACGGCCTATGCTAAAGCAGGAGCAGTGGCTGATGAAGTCCTTTCCTCCATTAGAACGGTGGCCGCTTTTGGAGGAGAGCACAAAGAGACAGAGAGGTACAGTGTGCCCTCTTTATCTGCCAATGCAAACCTATTTACATCTGGATATACAAAGTGAAACAGGATATTTAATGAGAAATCACACTGAATGTAAAGGTATTCTGAACCTGGAATAATGTGGGCTGTAAAAAGTGGGCATTATGGTGGGAATGAAGGGGTGGAAAGAGTAAAAGTGGTGGTGAGGTCATTTATAAGGTAAGACAGAGCAAGTAATTGCATCTTGGTGAAAGAATATAAAAGCATTGTTTTTATTGGGATGAATCTTCCAGTCATGCACAGGTAGAAACTGTAGAGTGATGGTTATTTCCACAGGTATGACAGGAACCTCGTGGTGGCCCAGGCGTGGGGTATTAAGAAGGGAGCGATCATTGGTGTGTTTCAGGGTTACCTTTGGTGCATCATATTCTTGTGTTATGCACTGGCTTTCTGGTACGGCTCAAAACTGGTCATTGAAACCAAGGAGCTCACACCTGGCGGCCTTGTTCAGGTATGACATCCAAAGTGATTCAGAATAACCATAAAAGATATGTAGGAAATAAAAATAACAATAAAAAGTAGGAAATCAAATTTATTTGAAAAGAAACAAGAAAAGTATATAGGAATAAAAAAATAAAATTGTATCGTTCAGTCAGAAGGATGCAACACATTATTTTATGAAATGCTTTTGTTCTCTTCAGGTGTTCTTTGGTGTTCTTATGGGCGCCATGAATCTGGGCCAGGCCTCTCCTTGTCTTGAGGCCTTTGCTTCTGGTCGGGCCGCAGCCAAAAGTATATTTGACACTATTGACAGGGTGAGAATAACACACACACAGTTCTTCTCCCAAAATCAATGAATTTCATTCTTTCAGCTTCAGGGAAAGATTAATCACTGCCACATCCTGTTCCCATACAGGAACCAGAAATCGATTGCTTCTCAGAAGAAGGTCATGCGTTAGACAAAGTTAAAGGTGACATTGAATTCCACAGTGTTCACTTCAACTATCCCTCTCGTCCTGAAGTGAAAGTGGGTTATGTTTTTAGCATGCATAATTTAATCTAATGTTTGCATTAAACAGTTAAATTCTATCCAGCATTGACTGGCTGTATCTTGTGTTCAGATATTAGATGATTTGAATGTTGTGGTCAGAGCTGGTGAGACGACTGCATTTGTTGGACCTAGTGGATCAGGAAAGAGCACAACAATCCAACTCATTCAGAGGTTCTACGACCCAAAAGAAGGAATGGTACAGTAATACAAACTAGTGTTATTTTAGTATTTTATATATACTGTTACAGTGTTTATTAATAGTTTGAATTAGCTTTTATTTTCACATTTTCAGTTTTCATTTTATTTTTTACATTTAATTAAATTTTTATGTTAATTTAATTTAATTTCATGTAATTTAATTTTTTTATTTTTTTATTCATTTTTGTTTTTTAATATTTCTATTTAGCTTTAATTTATTTTTATTTAACTTTTAGTTTTAGTAATTTTAGGACTTCGACTTAAAGTAAGGACTGCTAATTATGTCAGCTCTAATTTTTATTTTTCATCAAATATTTATATTTTATAATATTTTAGCTTAATTTGAATTACTGAAAAGTTTTTTTTTTATAGTTTTAGTTTTAGTTAACAATAACAACACTTATTGGTTGGTTAAAAACCAACTTCATAGGACCTCAGTTATTTCCATCAAATAAAGAAACAACAACAAAAAAACAACCAACCAAACAAATAAATAAATATATAAATACATTTGTTTAGCATTTAATTTTCATTTTTCCTCTGATATTTATATTTTCTAATATTTTATCTTCATTTGAATTACTGAATTAAAAAAAAAATTGTTTTATAATTTTAGTTAACAGTATTTCATAGCACATCCGTTATTTTCAAATAATCAATCAATCAATAAATAAAATTATTTAGAACTGAATTTTCATTTTTCATCTATTAATTATATTTTAGCTTTATTTGAATTAGCAAAAAAAAAAAAAGTTTTAGTTAACAATAACAACACTGGCACACACTCCTTAGACAATTTCATAGGACATTAGTTATTTCCAACAATGAATATATAAAGTCCTTTCCTCCATTAGAACGGTGGCCGCTTTTGGAGGAGAGCACAAAGAGACAGAGAGGTACAGTGTGCCCTCTTTATCTGCCAATGCAAACCTATTTACATCTGGATATACAAAGTGAAACAGGATATTTAATGAGAAATCACACTGAATGTAAAGGTATTCTGAACCTGGAATAATGTGGGCTGTAAAAAGTGGGCATTATGGTGGGAATGAAGGGGTGGAAAGAGTAAAAGTGGTGGTGAGGTCATTTATAAGGTAAGACAGAGCAAGTAATTGCATCTTGGTGAAAGAATACAAAAGCATTGTTTTTATTGGGATGAATCTTCCAGTCATGCACAGGTAGAAACTGTAGAGTGATGGTTATTTCCACAGGTATGACAGGAACCTCGTGGTGGCCCAGGCGTGGGGTATTAAGAAGGGAGCGATCATTGGTGTGTTTCAGGGTTACCTTTGGTGCATCATATTCTTGTGTTATGCACTGGCTTTCTGGTACGGCTCAAAACTGGTCATTGAAACCAAGGAGCTCACACCTGGCGGCCTTGTTCAGGTATGACATCCAAAGTGATTCAAAATAACCATAAAAGATATGTAGGAAATAAAAATAACAATAAAAAGTAGGAAATCAAATTTATTTGAAAAGAAACAAGAAAAGTATATAGGAATAAAAAAATAAAATTGTATCGTTCAGTCAGAAGGATGCAACACATTATTTTATGAAATGTTTTTGTTCTCTTCAGGTGTTCTTTGGTGTTCTTATGGGCGCCATGAATCTGGGCCAGGCCTCTCCTTGTCTTGAGGCCTTTGCTTCTGGTCGGGCCGCAGCCAAAAGTATATTTGACACTATTGACAGGGTGAGAATAACACACACACAGTTCTTCTCCCAAAATCAATGAATTTCATTCTTTCAGCTTCAGGGAAAGATTAATCACTGCCACATCCTGTTCCCATACAGGAACCAGAAATCGATTGCTTCTCAGAAGAAGGTCATGCGTTAGACAAAGTTAAAGGTGACATTGAATTCCACAGTGTTCACTTCAACTATCCCTCTCGTCCTGAAGTGAAAGTGGGTTATGTTTTTAGCATGCATAATTTAATCTAATGTTTGCATTAAACAGTTAAATTCTATCCAGCATTGACTGGCTGTATCTTGTGTTCAGATATTAGATGATTTGAATGTTGTGGTCAGAGCTGGTGAGACGACTGCATTTGTTGGACCTAGTGGATCAGGAAAGAGCACAACAATCCAACTCATTCAGAGGTTCTACGACCCAAAAGAAGGAATGGTACAGTAATACAAACTAGTGTTATTTTAGTATTTTATATATACTGTTACAGTGTTTATTAATAGTTTGAATTAGCTTTTATTTTCACATTTTCAGTTTTCATTTTATTTTTTACATTTAATTAAATTTTTATGTTAATTTAATTTAATTTCATGTAATTTAATTTTTTTATTTTTTTATTCATTTTTGTTTTTTAATATTTCTATTTAGCTTTAATTTATTTTTATTTAACTTTTAGTTTTAGTAATTTTAGGACTTCGACTTAAAGTAAGGACTGCTAATTATGTCAGCTCTAATTTTTATTTTTCATCAAATATTTATATTTTATAATATTTTAGCTTAATTTGAATTACTGAAAAGTTTTTTTTTTATAGTTTTAGTTTTAGTTAACAATAACAACACTTATTGGTTGGTTAAAAACCAACTTCATAGGACCTCAGTTATTTCCATCAAATAAAGAAACAACAACAAAAAAACAACCAACCAAACAAATAAATAAATATATAAATACATTTGTTTAGCATTTAATTTTCATTTTTCCTCTGATATTTATATTTTCTAATATTTTATCTTCATTTGAATTACTGAATTAAAAAAAAAATTGTTTTATAATTTTAGTTAACAGTATTTCATAGCACATCCGTTATTTTCAAATAATCAATCAATCAATAAATAAAATTATTTAGAACTGAATTTTCATTTTTCATCTATTAATTATATTTTAGCTTTATTTGAATTAGCAAAAAAAAAAAAAGTTTTAGTTAACAATAACAACACTGGCACACACTCCTTAGACAATTTCATAGGACATTAGTTATTTCCAACAATGAATATATA
>NW_015634004.1:734656-747421 GCF_001515625.1 Sinocyclocheilus rhinocerous
TATATATATATATATTAATCTTATTATTTCATCTTATTTGTTAAATTACCTCCTTAAATACTAGTAATGCATTAAAATCTAAAACCAAATGTCTGATCTAGTGTTGAAAATCTAAATTATTGTCATTTTTAGGTCACCCTTGATGGTCATGACATCAGAAGCCTGAATATCCAGTGGTTGCGTTCCCTTATTGGCGTAGTGGAACAAGAGCCTGTTCTGTTCGCCACCACGATCGCTGAGAACATCCGATTCGGCCGTCCTGGAGTCACCATGGAGGAGATTATAGAAGCCGCCAAACAGGCCAATGCTTACAACTTCATCATGGATCTTCCTCAGGTGCCAATTACTGCATAACATCAGTACATGCATTACCTCACTGATCAATTACACAAAGTAACACAGGAAGTGCTTGGAGATTTTTTTAATATTAGTTTTGCATATATTAATTTTGCATATCAAACTAAATAAATTTTATGACTGTTGTATCATGCAGAAATTTGACACATTGGTGGGTGAAGGTGGGGGTCAGATGAGTGGAGGGCAGAAACAGAGGATCGCCATTGCTCGAGCGCTGGTCAGGAATCCCAGAATCCTCCTCTTAGACATGGCCACATCAGCGCTGGATAACGAGAGTGAGACTGTAGTACAGGAGGCCTTGGACAAGGTGAGTTTACAACATCTATTAACTAAGACCAAAATGTAACTTCTCCTAAAGTCTTCAAGCTACATCCATCAGTTCGGCACAGTCCCTCATCCTGTCCTGACTTTTTGAAGTACAGTCAAACCCAAATTTATTCAGACACCTTCAACATTTCTCACATTATCACAGTTTATTTGCTATAGTTTAGGAAATTATAATAAAATGACTTTTTGAACTTAAGAGTTAAACTGTGTCAGAACAAATTCATATTGATAATGTCAGACATAACTTTGATAGATTTGATAGAAAGGTATGTAATGGATTACAATCAACCAAAAATTATTCAGCTGTTAAATTTAAGTACACAATTAGATAATACCAATTTAGTTCAACCATTTACCAAGCAATGCTTAATTTTGTTCAGTCTGTGGTGTAAAAAGGTTGCATTAGCAATTATAGAAAAAACACGTAAGCAAAACATGGTCAGGTCGAAGTGTCTGAATAATTTGTGGTCCCAAATTTTTATCAATTTTACTGGTAGTCCACTGTATGAAGAATTTTTGGGTATAATATGTCACAGTTCACTTTAATTTTGCTATCCTCACTTACATAAATGAACTATAGTGTCCTGCACCCACTAGTAAAGATATCAAAAATTATATCTGGTGTCTGAATAATTTTTGGTTTGACTGTATATCTCCTCTACCTGACTGGATGGTTTTCTCATAGCTGACGGGATCTATTCCATCTATCTAGCAACAGACTTAAGAACCACTTAGAACACCTTAAGCACCCAGAAACACCCTAGAGACCACCTGACAACCATTTAGAACACCTTAAGGGCCCAGCAACACCCTAGAGACCACCCAACAACCACTTAGAACACCTTAAGGGCCCAGCAGCACCCTAGAACACACCCGACAACCATTTAGAACACCTTAAGGGCCCAGCAACACCCTAGAGACCACCCGACAACCATTTCGAACGCCTTAAGGGCCCAGCAACACCCTAGAAGACCACCTGACAAACATTTAGAACACCTTAAGGGCCCAGCAACCACTTAGAACACCTTAGACAACCATTTAGAACACCTTAAGGGCCCAGCAGCACCCTAGAGACCACCCGACAACCATTTCGAACACCTTAAGGGCCCTGCAACCATTTAGAACACCTTAAGGGCCCAGCAACACCCTAGAGACCACCCGACAACCATCCTTAAGGGCCCAGCAACCATTTCGAACACCTTAAGGGCCCAGCAACGCCCTAGAGACCACCCGACAACCATCCTTAAGGGCCCAGCAACCATTTCGAACACCTTAAGGGCCCAGCAACGCCCTAGAGACCACCCGACAACCATCCTTAAGGGCCCAGCAACCATTTCGAACACCTTAAGGGCCCAGCAACGCCCTAGAGACCACCCGACAACCATCCTTAAGGGCCCAGCAACCATTTCGAACACCTTAAGGGCCCAGCAACGCCCTAGAGACCACCCGACAACCATCCTTAAGGGCCCAGCAACCATTTCGAACACCTTAAGGGCCCAGCAACGCCCTAGAGACCACCCGACAACCATCCTTAAGGGCCCAGCAACCATTTCGAACACCTTAAGGGCCCAGCAACGCCCTAGAGACCACCCGACAACCATCCTTAAGGGCCCAGCAACCATTTCGAACACCTTAAGGGCCCAGCAACGCCCTAGAGACCACCCGACAACCATCCTTAAGGGCCCAGCAACCATTTCGAACACCTTAAGGGCCCAGCAACGCCCTAGAGACCACCCGACAACCATCCTTAAGGGCCCAGCAACCATTTCGAACACCTTAAGGGCCCAGCAACGCCCTAGAGACCACCCGACAACCATCCTTAAGGGCCCAGCAACCATTTCGAACACCTTAAGGGCCCAGCAACGCCCTAGAGACCACCCGACAACCATCCTTAAGGGCCCAGCAACCATTTCGAACACCTTAAGGGCCCAGCAACGCCCTAGAGACCACCCGACAACCATCCTTAAGGGCCCAGCAACCATTTCGAACACCTTAAGGGCCCAGCAACGCCCTAGAGACCACCCGACAACCATCCTTAAGGGCCCAGCAACCATTTCGAACACCTTAAGGGCCCAGCAACGCCCTAGAGACCACCCGACAACCATCCTTAAGGGCCCAGCAACCATTTCGAACACCTTAAGGGCCCAGCAACGCCCTAGAGACCACCCGACAACCATCCTTAAGGGCCCAGCAACCATTTCGAACACCTTAAGGGCCCAGCAACGCCCTAGAGACCACCCGACAACCATCCTTAAGGGCCCAGCAACCATTTCGAACACCTTAAGGGCCCAGCAACGCCCTAGAGACCACCCGACAACCATCCTTAAGGGCCCAGCAACCATTTCGAACACCTTAAGGGCCCAGCAACGCCCTAGAGACCACCCGACAACCATCCTTAAGGGCCCAGCAACCATTTCGAACACCTTAAGGGCCCAGCAACGCCCTAGAGACCACCCGACAACCATCCTTAAGGGCCCAGCAACCATTTCGAACACCTTAAGGGCCCAGCAACGCCCTAGAGACCACCCGACAACCATCCTTAAGGGCCCAGCAACCATTTCGAACACCTTAAGGGCCCAGCAACGCCCTAGAGACCACCCGACAACCATCCTTAAGGGCCCAGCAACCATTTCGAACACCTTAAGGGCCCAGCAACGCCCTAGAGACCACCCGACAACCATCCTTAAGGGCCCAGCAACCATTTCGAACACCTTAAGGGCCCAGCAACGCCCTAGAGACCACCCGACAACCATCCTTAAGGGCCCAGCAACCATTTCGAACACCTTAAGGGCCCAGCAACGCCCTAGAGACCACCCGACAACCATCCTTAAGGGCCCAGCAACCATTTCGAACACCTTAAGGGCCCAGCAACGCCCTAGAGACCACCCGACAACCATCCTTAAGGGCCCAGCAACCATTTCGAACACCTTAAGGGCCCAGCAACGCCCTAGAGACCACCCGACAACCATCCTTAAGGGCCCAGCAACCATTTCGAACACCTTAAGGGCCCAGCAACGCCCTAGAGACCACCCGACAACCATCCTTAAGGGCCCAGCAACCATTTCGAACACCTTAAGGGCCCAGCAACGCCCTAGAGACCACCCGACAACCATCCTTAAGGGCCCAGCAACCATTTCGAACACCTTAAGGGCCCAGCAACGCCCTAGAGACCACCCGACAACCATCCTTAAGGGCCCAGCAACCATTTCGAACACCTTAAGGGCCCAGCAACGCCCTAGAGACCACCCGACAACCATCCTTAAGGGCCCAGCAACCATTTCGAACACCTTAAGGGCCCAGCAACGCCCTAGAGACCACCCGACAACCATCCTTAAGGGCCCAGCAACCATTTCGAACACCTTAAGGGCCCAGCAACGCCCTAGAGACCACCCGACAACCATCCTTAAGGGCCCAGCAACCATTTCGAACACCTTAAGGGCCCAGCAACACCCTAGAGACCACCCGTCAACCATTTCGAACGGCTTAAGGGCCCAGCAACACCTTAGAGACCACCCGACAACCATTTAGAACACCTTAAGAGCCCAGCAACCACTTAGAACACCTTAAGCGTCCAGCAACACCCTAGAGACCACCCGACAACAATTTTTAGAACTCCTTAAGGGCCCAGCAACTCCCTAGAGACCACCCAACAACCATTTAGAACACCTTAAGGGCCCAGCAACCACTTAGAACACCTTAAGCGTCCAGCAACACCCTAGAGACCACCCGACAACCATTTTTAGAACTACTTAAGGGCCCAGCAACACCCTAGAGACCACCCGACAACCATTTAGAACACCTTAAGGGCCCAGCAACCATTTAGAACACCTTAAGGGCCCAGCAACACCCTAGAGACCACCCGACAACCATTTAGAACACCTTAAGCACCCAGAAACACCCTAGAGACCACCCGACAACCATTTAGAACACCTTAAGCGTCCAGCAACACCCTAGCAACCACTTAGACACAAGATATTTTGAAGAACCAGTTGTTGGTCCCCATTGACTTCCCTAGTAGGGAAAGAAATACTATGGGGACCATCAACTGTTTGATTACCATCATTCTTTAAAATATCTTCTTTTATGTTCAACAATTTTAGTATCCTATAATTTAATGTTTTAGTATCCTATAATTTAATGTTACTTGTAAGCAAATGCAGGTGTGTTCAAGAAAGAGATATTTCCATATATTTGTTGTTGCATACATTCATTCAATGGCATTTTTCAGGCTAGACAGGGAAGAACGACTATCAGCATCGCACACCGTCTGTCCACCATCCGTAACGCCAACGTGATCATGGGCTTTGAGCATGGACGCGCTGTAGAGAGAGGCAAGCACAGCCAGTTACTGGACAGAAAGGGAGTTTACTTCACACTAGTAACCCTGCAGAATCAAGGAAAGGATACAGACAGCGATAAACCAGAGTACAGTGAGTACAGAGCATTTTGGAGGTCATTGGAAACCTGTATGCTGGTATTTTTCTGTGAAACACGAACGCAGCAATTTTGCATCATTTCACTAGTGAATTTTCATGCATTGTAAGCTACATGTCCATCCATGTATTTTTATGTAAAATAAAAAAAAAAAAACTCTGGAAGCCTAAAAAATGAAAAAGCTAATTGTGACTTTTTAAAAATATTTTTTCTTGCAATTCTGACTTTTTTCTTAGAAGTGTGTGACATAAGCTTGCAATTCTGAAAAAAGATGCCAATTGGGCTTTATAACTCAGTTGTGAGTTCATCTCATAATTCTGAGAAAGAAGTCAGAATTACGAGATATAAACTTGCAGTTGTGAGAAAAAGTCTGAATTGCACATTTATATCATGCAATATCAAGCAAGACAAAAAAAAAGCAATTGCAAGAAAAACTTAAAAATTGTGAGGGAACATTTTTTATTGTTTTATCCAGTGGTGGAAACAGTCTTTCAGATTTTGTTCTCTTGAAAACATGGGATGGAAATGCTTTATATTCAGATGTTTTATGCAGTGCTCTAATTTATCACATTTGGATGGAAGCATAGCAATAGTGACTACATCCGTCAACGACAGTTTTATGGTACAAGTTTTATATTGCAGTATATTCTTCTGAAGTGATGCAATAAAATAGCACATGAAGGTGGTTTAGTACTTTTTGGATCTTAATGTCATTGTTTAGAAAAGAGCAACATGGAGATAGTTTTAAACAACATGAGGGTCAGTGACATTATGTACATTTTTGGGTGAACGGTTTCTTTAAACACTAACATGACACTGAATCACACAGCTGCTGAGATGACCATTGCAGAGGAGGAAGGACTTGAGAAAGTAAGGAGCTTCAGCAGAGGAAGTTACGAGAGTGACTTAAGGTACATAAACATTATGACTTTTGATATTATTTTGAGAGGAGAGTCCAAAATGTTCTGTTTTTAAACTAAAACACCTTTCCTATAGACGTTCTTTGAGACAGCGATCATATTCTCAAATGACAAACAGCATTCCGGATGCCATATCTGGAAAATTCAAAATCCACTCGGACCATTTAGAAGTTGAGGAAGTTGAAGCAAACAACAAGGTCTGGAACCGAGTACATTTAAATACAGTATCGCACATGCAATGCTTTCTATTTTTATCTAAAGTTCCCTATCTTGTCTTGCAGAAAAGCAAGGGTAAAGATGAAGATGTCACTGAACCGGCTCCTGTGGCACGAATCCTGAAGTATAACCGTCCCGAGTGGCCATATATGCTGCTGGGCTCTTTAGGTGCTGCCATCAATGGATCGGTCAACCCCATCTATGCTCTTTTATTCAGTGAAATCCTTGGGGTGAGACACACACATGAACATGAGATACAGTCTGATCAGTGTGGTTTGCTAAAGCAATTCAGTCTTTAATCCCTATCCCTAAATATTACATTTCGGTGTGTACCTTGTTGAAAGGGTTTTGAATAAAATGCAGCATCCCATTAGCTGGCAACCATATAAACATTGCCTGTGCTATTGTATGTGTTCTCTGTGCTATCTAGATAATCAACTTGATGATAATTTTAGTCGGAGTTTAACAATAGCATGGTTGCTTATCAGACATTCTCCATTCAAGACCTGGATGAACAGAGGAGGCAGATAAACGGGATTTGTATTTTGTTTGTCAGCATAGGAGTCCTGAGCTTCTTTTCACAGTTCTTACAGGTATTTCCACAGTTCCTTGTTGAGGTTTTGTATATCTACATTTGAACATTTCCCATGAGAAATGTGTGTGGTGATATTACAGCAGATCACCGACACTGTGATATGTTTATCGCAGGGCTACTCTTTTGCCAAATCAGGAGAGCTGTTGACTCGCAGGCTGAGGAAGGTTGGATTTCAGGCAATGTTGAAGCAAGAGATCAGCTGGTTCGACAACCCCATTAACAGTCCCGGTGCTCTGACTACCAGACTAGCCACTGACGCCTCCATGGTGCAGGGGGTGAGTGACAAAAGAAAATACAATACTAACAAAAAATGTTGCAAAGCTGGAGAAAACACTCATTTCATATGCAAAGGGGTATAACAGACATCGAAAATGGATATAAAAACAAATTTGACTGAAAGGTTGTGGCACACAGAAACTTTACTAACATTATAACTGAACTTTAGGGGGAAAGAAGCATAAAATTACATCTGTCATTATTTTCTCAGCCCTGTATTTATTTCTTCTGTTGAACATAAAAGAAGCTAATTTGAAGCAGCAAAAAACTTACCATTTAATTCCAAGTGTCATAGAGAGGACAGAAAATGGATATAAATCAAACTTGTGATTTTGGCACATAGAAACATTACTAACATTATAAGTGGACTTTAGGGTGAAAAATTACATTAAAAAGTTTTTTAACCTTTAAGGTTTGCAGGAAAATACAATATTAGCAAACAAGGGTGTTTTTTTAAAGGTGCAGCAGCTAAAAACTTCTAAGGATCAGAGAGAGCAAAGAAAATTTATATAAATAAAACTGATTGAATTTGGCACACAGAAACTTTACTAACATTAATTAGACCTTTTTGGGGGGGTTGCATAAAATTACATAAAGTTTCATATGCCTGTTTAGAATTTACAAGAAAATACAATAATAACAAAAAAATTTGCAAATCTGGAGAAAGCACTCATTGATGAGCAAAGGTCATGTTTTGAAAAGACGCAAAAGCAAAAAAAAAAAAAAACTTTGACATACAAAACAAATGGAAAAAATAGTTGGAAAAAGTACATTATACAAAATTTATGATATGCACCTTTTAAGATAACATAATTTGTATGGTTAAGTGTGTGTTTGATTTTGTGTAATGTGCTCTTCACCAAAGGCTACAGGCTCACAGATCGGCATGATCGTGAATTCACTGACCAACATCGGTGCTTCCTTCATAATTGCGTATTACTTCAGCTGGAAACTGAGTCTAGTGGTCACCTGCTTCCTTCCTCTCATCGGCCTGTCTGGAGTTTTTCAGGCTAAAATGCTGACAGGATTTGCTAATGAGGATAAAAATGCACTGGAGGCTGCTGGACAGGTACAGTAAAAGTCATGTAAAATAAGGTCCGATTCATTCATTTAAATGCATCATTCGTGCATTCACTGAGGCAGCAAATACACATGCATAAAATGCAACCAGTGTAGTCAGATTTGTGAATGAATCACCAGTTCCTTTTTAATTAATCGGTCAGAAAGTCTCATTAATCAGCCTCAAAGTCATAATAATTGGTTTGAATCCACTGTTTACTAATCATTCAGAGTGGTTTTTGGCCTACTCACTCAGTAATTAATTTGAATGACTGAAGTCATTAATGTCATCATATCCAATTCAAAATCAGTCAGTTGTGTTATGTGTACTTATGTACTGTTTTAGTATTGAGAAAGATGTACATTTGGAGTTTTGTTGCAGTAAATAGTACTTTAGTTTAAGACAAACGTGATATGTTAAGTAGTATTGTTTTTATGTAGCATTTAGCATTGAATAGGAACAATTATATTGGTATACCTCAAAATTACTAAAAGAATTAAGGAATATGAATTGGAATCATTTAGTAGAATCAGAATCATTAAATACCTTACAAATCCTATCCCTATCTGTTCAGTGATATGTGAAAATATATTAACAAAAATAAACGTCATGCACTTCCATTCAAAAATGTAGGTTCAGTAAGATTTTTATGCATTAAATTGATCAAAAGTGACAGTAAACATATTTATAATGTCACAAATGATTCCTATTTCAAACAGAAAGTTTAAAAGAACAGTGTTTATTCATCATATATCCTGAAATCAAATGTATCAGGTTTTCTACAAAAATATTAAACTGTTTTCAACACTGATACTAAAAAGAAATGTTTCTTGAGCAGCAAATCAGCATATTAAAATGATTTCTGAAGCATCATGTGACACTGATGCTGAAAATTCAGCTTTGTATGACATTAATAAATTTTATTTAAAAATATATTCAAATAGAAATTGTAATAATATTTCACAATATTACTGATTTTACTGTATTTTTTATCAAATAAATGCTGCCTTGGTGAGCAGAAGAGACATCTTTCAAAAACATCTTGCCGAACCCAAACCTTTGTGTCCTGCTCTGGCCTATTTCACAAATGAGAATCCCGCCCAATGAAAGTACCATTATTTTTGTTATGCATATCAGTGTAAATTGTGCTCTCTGTTCATACAGGTGTCCAGTGAAGCTCTGAGCAACATCAGGACCATCGCCGGTTTAGCCAAAGAGAAACACTTTGTGTCTCAATATGAAGAGCAACTACAAACGCCATATAAAGGGGCAAAGAAGAAAGCTCATGTTTATGGGATCTGTTTTGCATTCGCCCAATGTGTCATTTTCATGGCCTTCGCTGCCTCTTTTAGATACGGTGGCTATCTGGTCAGTAATGAGGGGCTTCCATACATGATGGTGTTCAGGTTAGCACTTAGTACAGTGTTGTGGTTGTTGTTTTTTTATATATATATATATAAAAGCAAAGATTGTGGCTTAATTAACATACTCATTAAAATGAATGTCGGTATTAATGCATATAAATGCACGCAGTATATGCAACCTGGCATCAGTTAGAGGGAATTGTTTGAACAGATCAAGTAATTAGTGTCCTTAATAGATGCTGTGTGTGTTTATTTCTCAGAGTCATTTCAGCTCTGGTGACCAGTGCCACTGCACTTGGCAGAGCTTCATCTTTCACACCAGACTACGCCAAGGCCAAGATTGCTGCTGCCCAACTTTTCAAAATGTTGGACAGGGTTCCCAAAATTAGCATCAGCAAAACAGAAGGGCAAAGTTGGGTAAGAGAGCATCTGTTCTTTTTCCTCCCAGCTGTTAACTTCCGTCATTTTTCTAACTTCAACCATATGCCTTCGAAACCCAACAGGTCAAGGTTTGGCTAGTTAGCATGGCTGGTAGAACTACACCATTCTGTGGGCAAAATGCATCTTTCTCCATTGATGGCCATTCATAATTAGCTAAAAAAATTGTGAATTTGAATGTGCAAACTGATCAAAAGAAAGAGTTTCTGATGGCTGGTTGTCTAATTGAAAGTGTGGGCTGCTCCTCTGAATTTATTTATTTTTTTATAATTATTATTATTTTATTTTTTTTACATAGTCTACTTCTGGTCATAGTAAGAGACAAGTGTGATTGATTAATTAATATTTTTTTTATAATTTATTGTTTTACTTATTTTGTTTTATTTTATTCCATAAATGATTATATTTCATGTTTTATTTTCTATTTTGTTTTATTTTTCCTGATTACCTATTTCAGTGATATCTGCCAGGTGGAATGGGCATTTTGTGCATATTATAAAAAATAAATGCTTACAGTTGGTTTTATTTTACTTTATTTTATTTTCTATTTCATATTTTATTTTAATTTATATTTTACTTCATATTATATTCTATTTTTCTGTTTTATTTTATTTTTCTATTTTATTTTAGGATTTTTATGTTAATATTAATAGTTATTTCGTTTAATTTTCCCCATTACCTATTTCAATGACATTTGTCAGGTGGTTGGGACATTTAATGCATGTTATTCCCCAAAATAAATGCTTACAGACACCATCAAATGTTTTTTTCAAGTATTTTGTGACTTTTAATGCATGTCTGTTCTCTGTGACATCGTCTACATGCTAGTGTACACCTACAAGTGTGAAGTGTGAAGTGTGAAGTGTGTGTGAAGTGTGAAGTGTGAAGTGACATGTGGCCAAGTATGGTTACCCATACTAGGAATTAGTGCTCTGCATTTAACCCATCCTAAGTGCGCACACACACAGCAGTGAACACACACACACCGTGAACACACACACGGAGCAGTGGGCAGCCATTTATGCTGCGGCGCCCGGGGAGCAGTTGGGGGTTCGTTGGGACATTTAATGCATGTTATTCCCCAAAATAAATGCTTACAGACAGACACCATCGTTTTTTTCAAGTATTTTGTGACTTTTAATGCATGTCTGTTCTCTGTGACATCGTCTACATGCTAGTGTACACCTACAAGTTACCAATATTAACTTTTAGTAGATATACTTAAAAATGTCTTTATCGAGCGGGTAACAAAACAAAAATATTGATGACTCCTCTTTTTTGCCTTATAAAATATAATGTTCTCTTCTATGCTGTTACAGGATGACTTTAAGGGCCAAATAGAATTCAAAGGGTGCAGGTTCACGTATCCCAGCAGGCCAGACATCCAGGTTTTGAGGGGGCTGGAGGTGTCAGTACATCCAGGACAGACTCTTGCTTTTGTGGGCAGCAGCGGCTGTGGGAAGAGCACCAGCGTTCAACTGCTGGAGCGATTCTACGACCCCAATGAAGGACAAGTGGTATGAAACCACATTTATTGGATAATTACATAAATGCATTTAGCAGATGCTTTTAACCAAAGCAACTTACAAAGCAGAACAAAAGCAATTTGTCACAGAGCCAACAGTATTAATAATTTTAATGCATATTTAATTTGCTCAGAAATCGCTTAAATCTGAAGCCATTGCATTATTGCAAGAATTATTACCAGATAGATTTTAAAAGATTCACAATGTAATCTAAAAATAATCATGTCATTTTGCCAAAAACACACAAAACTGCAGTAATTAGATGCTATTAAAATATCTCTTAATACAAGTCAGAAGATGAGGAAGGATTGCAAAATCCTTGATTGTGACAAACCAACCATGACTTCCGGTTACTGCCCTAGCTGATCGATGGACGTCCATCTGCGAGCATCAGCGTGCCCTTCCTGAGGTCTCAGATTGGCATCGTATCTCAGGAGCCGGTGCTGTTTGACTGCAGTATCGCAGAGAATATCCAGTATGGCGATAATTCTCGTACCGTGAGCATGGAGGAGATTATAGAGGCTGCTAAGAAGGCCTATCTGCACGATTTTGTGATGACACTACCTGATGTAAGTTATGCATTCCTTTTATTCATGACTGACCATTTGGATTTACAGATATCAAGTTTAAATATGGCTTAAAGTCAACATTTGTTTGTCCATTTTATATCTGTAATTGACTCTATTTACAAGTAAAGTAGGTTATTCTTTTTATATATATATATATATATATATATAAAAGAAAAAGTATAGAAGTCAAATTGCTTTTAATGCACATTTCACAATATAATACATTTACAAATGTATTTATTTCCATATATATTTAGTGATATTTTGTAACTTAAAGGTAACCATTTTACAGGTTTTACTGTAGTATGTTTGCATTGTTTTTACTTTTACTTTTCTTTCATTTTTCATGTGATTTTTTTTTAACTTTTATATTTTTGCAGTATACAAGGCAAAAGTGAGTGCTTGAGCCACAACTTTGGTCCGGTTGTTTTGCTCGCTGATTCTCCCCTGTGGAATGAACTAGCAGTGAAATTCATTGATTCTCCCAAATTTTTTATCTTGTAAATTTTCTGAAATTTTCCAATTTTGTGAAATTGCACACACAACGAGTGTTTTATTCTGATTTTTGATTTAAAAAATATTTATTTCAATTTTAACATTTTTAAGATTTAATTATTTAATAGCTTTTTAATGATTCACGAACCCCCTGCAGTACCTTCACGAACTCTGGTTTGGGAAACCCT
>NW_015634005.1:0-185 GCF_001515625.1 Sinocyclocheilus rhinocerous
TTGACCCACGGATCAGATCATTTTTCGGATCAGCAAGAAAAGAAAAGTATTTCAATTTAACTTGCTTTCCATTTATTACTTAAAGCGAAGTACTTCTTTGATACCACAGCAAATACTACTAGATTAACTAAGAAAGTTTAAACATGATTAAAGAGACAAGAGAACAGCCAGTAAAAATAAGAACA
>NW_015634005.1:10636-13800 GCF_001515625.1 Sinocyclocheilus rhinocerous
AAAAAAAAAAAGATGACTGAAAAGAGGAAAAACCAAAGTGAAGTATGTTCTTACTTCACTCAGTCATTTATTTACTTTATAACAGTAAATAAATATCGGTTCTGCATATCGGTTATCGGGCACATAAACATGCAAATAATTGGTATCGGTATCGGTTATAAAATATCAATATCGGTCGATCACTACAACCTATCCTTCAAAGGCCCACTTAACAATAAACACAGACCATTGCATGCAATTAGTTATTCTGGAATCAAAACCCTTTTTTTCTTTTTGTTCTTTAAATTTGGGGGAGAACATTTCGAGTGTCCTTACCACCAAGGGCATACCGGGCGAACAACACTAAGTATATAAGCAAAATCTGCTTACCTTATTGTAGTGGCCACCGTGTTGTTCGTCAAGCCAGCCCAAAGTGGTCTTCCACCCCTGCTCCTTTCCAGCCCCACGTTGGGCGCCAATTTGTGGTGGCTTCTGCCGCTGCTGTGAAGAATCTTTCTCAGAGTCTTGGAGTTTTGATGCCAGAAGAGATTTTATTTTCAGAGACAATAAAACCTGAAAGAACTCTGCAGAGCAATTTCTCGAATCTTTTTCTGTACCCTCTTATATACAGTTTTTTCTCTAGGTGTGTTCAATACATTTCATTCATATTTGTTATGGGATCACGATGCAGTCATGAGGCCTTAATTTTATGTTCTGTGAAAATAAGGGCCCCATTATGTGCCATCATGTGCTTATCATGTACTTCACCATATGTCTGCACATTCCATTCTCATACAGATTTCTATACATGCAGGCAAATACACATGATTATAATAGTAGAATAACTTAATACATAAATGGCTATATTCATATCGATTATACTTGAATCATTTATATTTTGATTAATTAAACTCTTCTTCATTGTCGGTCGCTGAACATTTCTATCGTAAAACAGTTTTCTAATACAGTACTACTTACATGGTCGCGGGTGGATAAAATAAATCATTAATGATGCAAGTATTAACTACATTTTCTAAATTATGAACGTGTTTTAAATAGGCTACAGAAATTTAATAAATTGTAAATTAACATTAAATGTTATTCAACAAAACATTATTTAGTCAAGAGCAGTAAGGGATTTTCTCTGTCTTTTGTTGTTTGATTAACATTAATAAAAGACGGCACAGCTTTATTAGGCTGCTGTCACAAGACCTATTTCACGGATCCAATACTGATACTCATTAACTTAAGACAAAACCGACAGTAGCCTACTTTCTCAATCTGGTACTGGCAGTACGCGCTTTGGATGTGACTGTGAGTGCACGTGCCCCTGGAGAGCGCTAGTACCGAATGGCTTAAAAAGACGTGAAAATAATACATTTTTGAGACAATGCAACAATGACCGATTAGGCAATTGACAATTCTGTCAACTGTCCCGAAACGCGAGCTAAAGTCTTCTATCGCAGCGTGCAGCAGCCTAGATGCGTCGATGTGAAGCGAAAGTCAAAGAGAGAAGACGCGGTACAGCTGAATCACATACGCTGTTTTCATCTGATGGTTTGTGTGGATTTATTTACTCATCTAACCTACACGCTATATTGAATAAAGGTTTTGCAGTAATTTCCCTCATTTTAAAGTCGAAAGCTGCGGGAATGAGTAATGCGATGTATGCGCAATCCCGCAACGAAATTCAGGATCTGATTAAACATAATTCTATTATACAGAGAATTGTGAAATAGATTTTCATGACTTTTCAAAAACTTTTTGAGTTTATTTATTTTTACAAAACTTTCTAGGCCTGGGAATTGCTGTTCAATGACTTTTCCAGGTTTTTCATGACTGTACGAACCCTAATGTGATGATCGGGTGCGGGTCGGGTGCGGTTATCTAAATCAGACAAAAATACAGGTGCGGGCGGTTGGCGGGGGGATAATTTATTTGAAGCTGCGGATTCGGGTGACGTTTTAGCTCATCCGCGCATCACTAACGTACACATTTAGTTACTATGTAAGTACACAGCTGTTAGGGACACAATATAAAGTGGGACCAAATTTTAAGTCACCTTAAGAGTTCTAGGGCTAAAGATGTTTTTGATTGTGATTCTGTATTTGTTAAAAAGTATGTAAATGTTCTTAGTACACCTATTACTCATTTGGTTAATTTGTCAATAAAACAATTTTATTTTCCAAACGCCTGGAAGTCAGCAATAATGCTAATATAACTAATTATAGACCTATCAGTATTCAGTTTTTTCTAAAGTAATTGAAAAGGTCATTTGTAACCAATTAGTATTTAAATCTTGGTCACTTTCCATTACATCCTATGCTGTTTGGATTTAGGGTCTTGATAGAAGGGGTGTTTTTGGTGCTGTCTTCTTGATTTTAAAAAGGCTTTTGACACCTTTAATCATAATGTTCTTTTATCTAAATTATCAAAGTTAAATTTTTCTATTCCCCTGTGAAAAAAAAGTATACCAAGTATACTTGCAGCCAGACTAATTGTCAGTATACTTAAGTAAGTGTGTTAATGATTAGTTAACTTGAAGTGTGCTATTTTGGAACAAACATTTTTGTACTAAGTGTATTTAATTAAATTATACTAAAGTATAACTTTAAGTGTATTTAGTATACTTTTCTATACTAAATTGGAACAACTTCAAGTACACTTATGGCGCTTTTCCACTGCGTGGTACAACTCGGCTCGGTATGGCTCAGTACGGCACGGCACGGTTCGGCTCGGCACGGGTTGCGTTTCCACTGCAGTTCAGTACCGCTTTAGAGTGAGCGGGATTATTCACATGTTGTTATAGTTGCGCCGGCCCCACTTTATATTAAGTGGCCTTAACTACTATGTACTTACATCAAAAATGAAGTACAATGTACTTATTGTGTTCATATTGTATTGCAAAACACTTTTGCTGCTATTGAGGTGGGATATGGGTAAGGTTAGGGACAGGTTTGTTGGTATGGGTAGGTTTAAGGGTGGGTTAAGGTGTAAGGGATGGGTCAACTGTGTAATTATAAATGTAATTACAGAAATTAATTACAGATGTAATTACATGCAGGTATTTTTAAAATATAAGTACAATGTAAAAACATGTATGTACACAATAAGTGCATTGTACCAAATTATTAATTTAAATGTAAGTACATAGTTGTTAAGGCCACTTAATATAAAGTGGGTCC
>NW_015634005.1:16159-33036 GCF_001515625.1 Sinocyclocheilus rhinocerous
AATTCAAGTATATTTTTGTAAAATATATTTTTAGTAAATATACTAAATTACAATTGTTTTAAAGTGTGTTAAAAGTTGTATTGTGAAAATAGACAAAAGCATGATGCTAATATACTTTTTATATATTTAAAGATAGTACATTTTTTGTTAGTATATTTGCAATGTACTATTAAAACAGGTAATATATTACAAATACAATAAAGTATACTTTTTTCACTAGGGTTAATACGTTAACATGGGTGGAATCATACATAAATTTAGGAAAACAATGTACAAGAATCAATGATATACTGTATGCTCACTATTTCTTGACTGTAAGACTGGAGTCCCACAAGGGTCGATTCTTGGACCAATTTTGTTTAGTTTATATATTAATGATCAGCCTACAGTTTGTCCAGAGGTCCAGGTTCAGATGTATGCAGATGATACAGTTGTTTATACTTATGCTAAGACAAAAGAACAAGCTGCTATCAAACTTACTGCTGCATTGATCAAAGTCTCAGATTGGCTATGTCACTCTTGCCTTACTCTTAATGTGAGAAAAACTGTGGGAATGTACTTTTTGATTAAGAGAGTTGATGAGCGTTGTCCAGATATTTTAGTCAAAGGAGAAGTAATAAATATTGTTGAGCATTTTAAATATTTGGGTATGATTATGGATTCTAATTTAATAAATAATTAAAAAAAACATTTAAAAAAGGTTTCTAGAAGTGCTAGAGCAAGCTTGATGATCTTCAGGAATATTAGGCACCAATTACCTATGGCTGCTGCTAAACTCTTTATGCATACAATGATTTTACCAAACCTTATCGGGCTACAAGTTTGTCCCAAACAAGTATAACCATGTTAAAATAATTATATACTATTTATAAACAAGCAGTGAAAATTGTAGCTAAAAAGCCAAGGAGTTATCATCATTGCATTATTATTAAATATTATAAATTATTGATGTTTGATTTTTTTTTCTTTGCAGATGTGTGTTTGATGTATAAACTAATTCATGATCTTGCACCACCACCTCTTAAACAATGTGTGACTTTCTGTAAGGAGAATATTAGGGTGATTGGGTCATCAGTTCGAGGTGACTGCTTGGCTAAATTTAAGAAAACTGTCTTTGGAGAACCAGCTTTTTTAGTTAGAGCAGCAGAAAGATGGACGTCAGTACCTGTTCATATTAGAGAGTGTACTGTACAACATTCAGTATTTTTAAAACTACACTTAAGGTATGGCTTAAGGAAAATCAAATATGCGATCACTGACCAGATTTTTTAATTCTGTGGAGTGTGATATTGTAGGTATTGTATTGTTTGTAATGGAGTATTGTAATTTTGTAACAACATCCTGCCCAGGGACTGCAGATGCAAATTAGCTCTATAGCGAACTCTGGCACAACACTTTGGGCACATACTGAGTTTTGTAATAAAATGCCAATGCGTTCGTAAAATATAGCATTTAACGACAATACTCAAAATGGCCGATGCCCAAAATGGCTGACATGGAAAACTTGGGTATGGTTCGACTCGGCATGCTGCACTGAATATAAAGAGACCAGTGATTTTTGGCCAAACCATTCAGAAGTTATAAGCAAATATTGCCACTTTTCATGTCTCCTGACCACTAGGTGGCGCTGTGCTGAAACTGTGCAGGTAGCCTCAGGTCATGGTTATTATAACGCATTAAATTTGGTCCCAATACGCTAAACCATTGCGGAGATATAGCTTCACATCCATTTTTGCATGATCTTCGTCAAATTCGTTCATATGTTATTCGAGAACGGTTTGACTATTCAACTTGAATTCCATAACGTTTTGCCAGCATGGTGTGAAGATGATCTGAGCCAATTTTGGTGAAAATAAGACAAAAATCTTGACCCGTAGAATTTTGGTGTCCATTCGACTTGACAGGAGGCAAGGAATCAGAGGGAAAAATTATTTTCTGTCTAAACTTTATGGTTCAAAAATTATTAGCATAAACATAAGTGCAAATTTGTACAGTTGGTGGCACTTGAAAAATTGAGCTAGAGACTCCAAACTTGCTATGGTGACCGATCAGACTGTCATCTAGCTGTGTGCCAAATTTCATAACTTTTTCACATAAGATTCTATGGGCTGCCATGGACTTCCAGAGCGGAAGAAGAAGAAGAAGAAAAAGAAAAAGAAGAACGCCAACGGAGACAATAGGTGCCATAGCACCTTCGGTGCTTGGCCTCTAATAATCATTAGAAAAACAATCGGGCCCCCTAGTGCACAGCGGGCACATGCATTTAATCCTCTGGCAGTCTGGTTGTTGAGTTACAGCAATGAAAAGGTTACTGTAGAACATCAGGGTTGTGAAACAGATACACTCACAGAAGGGGTATTATATATAAAACTTTTAATGATCTATAATAATTTTTTTTAATTATTTTAATGATATATAAGCATTTATATAAATAATTATATAAAACTATATCACCAGTACAGTAAATATCAACTGATTCTGTGTACTTATTTTTCATTCTAATGGATGGAAACAGACAGGAGAAAGATTATGCTTAAAATATTTCTTATTTCTTACAGCCTTCCTCTATGAGCGGAAATGTCCAGTTTTTTATTTGGTGTTAGGCCCCTGAGCATATTCATGAAACTAAGCATGTTTACTCAGAATGACTTATTCTCCATATGTAAAAAGTTTTGAGGAGTTTGAACAATGCACTTTAAAGATAGGCTATAAGACAACTACTGTTTAATTTTTTGCCATTATTTTAATAAATTGCCATGGCAACACCAGTTGAGATATCCAAAACACATTCGCAATTTAGGTTCCTCAGTGTTTTTGCATCAGGTAGACAAAGTTTGGTGTAAATTGCAGGAGTATAGAGGAGAAGAATATTTAAGTTTGAAGCGTTGCCATGGCAACCATATTTAAATTATCAAGAATCCCTTCACAGTTTTATATCTGTTGTGTTTTGATATTATTCTGATGAAGTTTGAAGCAAATCAAGTAAAAATAAACATTTTGAAAATGACACACTTTCTGCTGCTTGTTCTGGCTCTGCCTGTTTTAGCATTCCCCCTACTGGTCATTTTATATTCTACTACTTAAGTTTATATTATTCAGTTCCTGGGTTCTTAAGAACAGTGTGCACAGCACATGGTAGCTTATGTTAATTTTGCTGTGCCATTCCATCCTATTAACAGCACTTAAAGGCAGGGTAAGCGATTTCTGGTAGCCAATGTTGATATTTGAAATCACCAAAACAAACACGCCCCTACCCCAAAAGGATCTCGCCCCTATTTTGATAGCTCCGCCCCACATATACGTAGGCAACCCAGGCAACGATTATTTCTTTGAAACAAAGCAAAACCAATGTTACACCGTGTCTACAGACGTGAGCGGCGCGGCGCAACAAATCCCAGACAGAAAACTGCTGCCGGGTTCTATTTATGACGTGCTGACACAAATTTCAAATGGTTTTCAACGGTCGTTTGATCGCGTCCAGTGTAGGCAGACTTTAGCTGTTGTAGACACGGTGTTACTCACCTACTGAGAAGAAACATAGCAACCTCGGCGTCCGATCGCAGGCCTCCGCTCCTTGAGTTCTCTCCAGCGCTGGAAAGCTGATCCGATATTTACACGGGTCCTACTTCTTGCCTTATCGTTCCGCAGACGTTTTCCTCTTGTTTTTTATCCGCCATCTCTATCTCTCTCTCGCTCGGCTCGATTAATGTCCGTCCCATGCACTGAAAGCTCTCCCCTCCACATCACGAGTAGACACGCCCCTTATTGCTGATTGGCTACAAGTTTGTTTTGCTATTCGGCCCGAATCAGTTTTCTAAAGTGTTTTTGAAAAATTACATACCCTACTTTTAACGAGGCACTGCCTGTAAGTAAAGTTTGATTATTATTAAGTTGGCTTGAGAAAGCCAACTTACTGAAATGCGATTTTGACTTATTATTATTCTTCTTACAACATCTGTTGACTGTATCTTCTCCTAGAGCTTTCAAGCTACATCCACCAAACTCAGCTCAGATCTTCAGACTGTCTGAAATCATAAAAATCCTATAGAGTTACATTGACGGAATGTTCAAATGAGCCAAGACTATTCAAACTCCAACTGACAAAATTCAAATTTAAATCTGTTTTTCTAATAGATTCAAAACATTCAACCTTTAATCTTTAAAACTATTTTAAACTTCAATCTACTTCAAACCTAACCTTCAAACTTCAATCTTTTAAAACTTTTTCAAACTTTCTGGTCTGGCTTTCTCAAGCCAACTTCAAAGTGTATCTTGACAAACTTGTTTATCTAGTTATGTTGGCTTGAGAAAGCCAACATAGTGATATCCTATTTAAACTTATTATTATTAGTGGTGCTTGCCAAAGGCAAAGCATCACTATTGGTCTTCTTGCATACTTATTAAGTTGGCTTGAGAAAGCCAACTTACTGAAATGCTATAAAAACTTAAGTTGGCTTGAAAAAAAGCCAACTTACTGATATTGTATTTAAGATTCTTATTATTAAGTTGGCTTGAGAAAGCCAACTTACTGAAATGCTATTTACACTTCTTATCATTAGTGGTGCTTGCCTATTAGGCAAAGCATCACTATTGTTCTCTTGCATACTTATTAGTAGTGCTTGCCAAAGGCAACATGTTAACAAAGTTAGAAACATGCTAGCAACATGCTAACAGCATGCAAATCATTCTGACAATATGTTAATCATGCTAACAACATGTTAACATGATAATCATGCTAGCAACATGTTAATAATGCTAGCAACTTTTTAGCAACATGCTAATCATGCTATAAATATGTTAACAACATGTTAATCATGTTAATAATGTTAGAAACATGTTAACAACATGTTAATCATGCTAGAAATATGTTAATCATGTCAATCATGCTAGAAACATGCTAGTGACATGTTATGTTAACAACATGCTAATCATGCTAGCAAACATGCTAATAATGCTAGAAACATGTTAGCATTATGCTAATCATGCTATAAATGTGTTAACATCATGTTCAATCTTGTTAGCCATGTGATAAACATGCTAGCAACATGTAAATCATGTTAAAACATGCTAGCAACATGTTAACAACATTTTAAATCATGTTAGCAATGTGGTAAATCATGCTATCAACATCTATCTAATCTATCTAATCTTTCAAACGTCAAGCTTTTACAACTGCTTGAAACTTTCAGGCTAGGCTTTCTCAAGCCAACTTCAAAGTTTGTTTACAAACTTTACTCATCTAGTTGATTTATGTTATTCTGTATGTTTATGAATAAATACATGTAGAAATAATTGTTTTCATAATGCATGATTGTGAAATATATAATTCTGTTTATATTATAATATATTTGTATTGCTTAAGATCTTATTAAGCACTTATCTCAGTAAATGTATATTGTGTAAACATTTTGCATGATTATCTCATGTTGGATATAATTGGACTCAACATTTTTCATGTAAAAGTTTAATACAATCTTTTTGTTTTATTCTACAGTTTTACACATTATACTCATTATACTCACGCATTATACTATAATCATCTAAACTACAAAACTCCTATCGATAAAATTGAAGTAGGAGTTTATATGAATATATCTCTGAGGGGAACTGACTATTTTTTAGAAAAGTTTACATGTTATTTTCTTTTCATCTTGCCTCTGAACAATGCATATTAAAGTAGTGTTCATAAGGCAGCTCTGCTTTGTTTACAGCGGTAACTCAGGAAACACTGTATCATTGCTGTTCATAAGCACCACCTGCTGTCAGAGAGTGAATCTGCATCTCATTCAGCTCGTCTGCTGTTTCGTTCAGATATGTTTTATTTAGTATAGTTAAACAAAACTAAAGTCAGACCATTCTGAGTTGTCTAGCTTTCAGGATCTGATAAAAACAACCACACTAGAAAAAAATAAAGGATCCAAATGATAAACTTACAAGAAAGTAAACATTTAGTAACAGAAGTTTAACAGTTAATCGTTTCAACAGAACAAAATGCAATTTTGAGTAACATTGCCTATTAAAAACCCATTAACCCATTTCTGGTGTCTCTATTTGTACAGTCTGCACAATAGAATCTCTGATAACTAGTGCACTTTTGACAGATTTCTCATTGGGTGTGTCACTGAGTAGGAGAGCTTATTTGGAGTTTTAGTAGGAACTGGTGCATGGTGTCATGCGACTATACTACCAATAGCTGCTCCAAAAAATAAAAAAAATAAAGGCATTGATGTTTTCCTACAAAACAACAACTGGCTCTGCACCCCTTTACCTAAATTCACTACTTCAGACTTATGTGCCCTCCAGAAGCTTGCATTCTGCAAGTGAACAGCACATTATAAGTGCCAAAGAGGCACAAAATCACTTTCACAGACTTTTACATTAACTGTTCCCTCCTGGTGGAATGACCTGCCCAACTCAATCCGAGCAGCTGAGTCCTTAGCCATCTTCAAGAAATGGCTAAAAAAAACATCTCTTCCATCTACACTTGACCCTCTAACACTAACACTCTACTTGTTATCTTATTTATAAAAAATAATAAAAACACTTGACACTCTAACAACTGCACTTTCTATTCTATTTCTATTCTAACTATTTGTTTTCTTTTTATTGAAAAAGACCCTCTAGCACTAGCATTCTTTTATTCTTTTTCTATTCTATCTACTTGTTTTCTTTTTATTTATTATATAAAAAAAACCTTGCTACGTGTACTGTTACGCTAACCGAGAATTGTCACATCACTTACATATTTTTGCTCTTGTGTTGGTTTTGATTGCCTCTACTGTTCTCATTTGTAAGTTGCTTTGGATAAAAGTGTCTGCTGAATGACTAAATGTAAATGACTATGTACGGGGCTCACTAAACTAGCCACATCCAAAGCCTAATCTAAAGCTTTTCCATACTTATTAACCTCGATTAAAGTTTGGATGCATCTCTAATTATAAAATCTTTTCTGTATAACATGTGAAACCCTCACCGCTAACATACTAAAAACAGTGCAACTGACAATAACAGGAGCATCACTGACTCACCATTTGTTGGTTGATTTTGACTTACCACTGTTGTTTGATGGACTTGTAAAAGATGGAGCGAAGGAGAGAAAAGAGACTTTAAATATAAATATGTCAAAAGGTGAATGTAATGCTAATGAACTGTGCTAGCAATAATGCTAAACACAATGTCAGATTAATTTGATAGACAATATCAGATAATATCATATATGTGATAGCAATTGAGCTATATATATCTATACAGTAAAGAGTAGCGGTAAGATAGATATTCAAAACAAAGTTAGACAGAGCTGATTTTAGCTCTGCCTAACTTTGTTTTGAATATATATCTTACCATTTAGCAGCAAGACAGGAGGTGAGGGAGGCAGCAGTGAGGGTGTTTAAATACTTTTTAAAAACGTATTCATATAATAAAAACAAAAAGTGCGCATTCATACGAAATAGGACCAGATTAGCATGAAAATCTATAGAAGACTGCAGCAGAACTCAGCAACTGATCCATGTTTTTGATTGGCATTTGGCCTTGCTGAATTAAACCAATGAAATTGCAGAAACAAAGTTCAAGTGAAACATTTTTTTTTCCATTGCATGGATAGACTGTCTCAGTTCTAAGTAAAGCCCTGAACAATCTGCTGTTGTGTGTCAAACAGAATTTTGTCAACCGGTGCCCACACTGGGTGAAATTCATGATGATCTGTCTCAGAAAAGTGAGAGTGAGCAGCCACAGTTTCTTTCTGAAGATGAAGATGAAGCTGATCCCGACCTCAGTCTAGATCAGGAGCAGGAGCAGGAACAGGATCAAGAGTATAGCAACAGTGAAGAGACTGTTACAACACCTACAAGGAAAAAGGACATTAAGGTAATAAGATAATATTTCATGAAAAAATCATGAATTCATAAGAAATTTCACAAATTCTACTGAATCGCCAATTTTACCTCCATGCAAGTCACTAATTTTAGATTAATGTCAAAATCAAAATAGTAAAAAATAAATAAATAAAAGTAAACCATCAGTAACATACATTATATATATATATATATATATATATTGCTCATCAGTGCCTTCTGACACTAATGCAAATTAGTCATAGCTGAAACATCCAAATGCCACTTTGAACATTGACTGATTCTTCACAAACTTTCTTCTCTCACCCTTTCCTCAACACCGCTGTTATATTGTACAGAGCCTCTATTTTTATATTTTATTTTATTTTTCCTGTTTTCTCATTTCCTATGTTTAGTTCCTGTTTCCTTGGTTGCCTTGGTTTCTGTATATGTCCTAATTTGTTTCTATAGTAACTGATTATGTTCACCTGTTCCTTGTTTAGTTCCTTCTTTAGTCTATTTATAGCCTTCAGTTTCAGTTATTTGCCTATTCTCATCTTTGTATGATTTGTTTTGCTGTGTCGCTTGCATGTTTCCTCTGCTCCCGAGTGTTATTGTTTTCTTTTAATAAGCATACTGCTTTTAAAATAGATTCATGCTTCAATTCTACTTGCCTGCAAACAACTGTGACATATATCTGCTGTTGTCTCTCTTTACTGCTGTTTCTTTCAAATGAACTTTTTTGGAACACATTAAACAATGCTATGATCTATTTCCTCTTTCATTAAACCTTTCCCAGCTAAAGGAGGAAGCACGTCTGGCTCTTAATATGCAGGAGGTATTTTAAAGCATCAATGTCTATGGTTCTATCTACGTTATACATTTCCCTTCTGATGCAAATAGGCATTTTGCATGAGATCATAGTGAACATTTGCCTTTTTAGCCATATTTCAGGAGGCCAAGTGATCAGGCATATTCAAATAGTGGACCGCTGTCCAGGTCCGGACCTAGGCTTGGTTCCAACCGGACCACGAGACATAATGGAAACGGCAGCACCAGTTCGAAATAAAGTGAGCAGCGCTTCAAAACAACCTTAGCGGTTCACACCACAAGCGCTCAGGATCGTTTATTGTAATGATCTTTCAGTGGTATTTCTTCTAATATATATATATATTTTTATCTCGAGCCAAACGCCCTTCATTCAATCCATTCCCGTGTGCGTTGTATACGAATACTGAGAGATATTACTGAATTCACGACAAATGCAACAAACTTTATAATGCATTTTTGTCACATATAAAAACACTTGACAGTAAAGCATTGATTTTGAGCTAGACTGCTGGAAAGTTACTGCTAATAAATTCTGTCATCATTTCCTCACCCTCATGTCGTTCCAAACGTCTTTCTTCTGTTGAACACAAAAGAAGATTTTGTAGAATGTTACCAAACCCATTTGGTTACTCTTGATTTCTACTGTATGGACAAAAATTTCTTGAATTTCTCAAATTATGTTCCACAGAAGAAAGAAATTCATACAGGTTTGGAATGACATGATGTTGAGTAAATGATGACAATTTTCATTTTTGGGTGAATCTCCCTTTAAGAACTTTATTATTTGTAAATAATAAACACCTAATTTATATAAGACACTGATATTTATATTTAATCAGGCCCTTATTAAATTAACTTTTTACTTCAATTAAAATTCATTAGAACTATAACATATAAAAAGAAAGAAGTTCTTGCTTAGAAAGCAGAGTTTAGCTGACTAGTATTAGTAGGATGGTGGTCACAAGAAATAAAACCATGGTCCTCATTACCATGGTTATATGGTTTTTAAAATAAATAATAAGTAATAATAAACTATAAAATTTGTAGTTAAAAAAAACTAAATATGAAGAAACTACAAAACACCTATGAAATTAAAATAGTTCCCAATATCTAATAACGTAACATTTATAATAAATACATTTCTGCCTACACATTATTTGTACAGTGTTAAAGGGGTCATATGATGCGATTTCAAGTTTTCCTTTTAAAAATCTACGCGTTTTGGAAAGACGGGGCATAGAGGAGAAACAATAATGTACAGTATGTGGAAAAGAATGTGTTTTTTGAACCTTAAACTGCATAAACAAATTTCTTTACACCAAATACACAAAATAATGTTCTTTGTAGCAACATCATATAAATACATTTCTGCCAACACATAGGCTATTTGTACAGTGTTAATAACTTCAAGTTAAATTACTATGGTGCTGAATTGACAAGCCTATTGGTGTTTTCCATTATACCTCATTGTCGTGGCTGTTTACAGCCAGCATCACTAGAACCTTTAATGTTCTCATATCACACGACTGTATAACAATTCTGTGTCACATCTGAATGGATCAAGTGACTTGCGCTGTTTATCGCTTATAAATCGTGGCAGAAGCGTGGCACACGTTCGTCAGCACTGTGCAGGTGACTGATCCCGCTCTGCTTTGACACACAGCTGGCGGATGCATCGGGTAGCGCTGCTTCAAACCTTCGGAGTATTTACTTAATGCGGTTTCGCATGCGCTGTAATTTAAAAACAGCGCCTAATATTGGGGAGGTCTCCCTCATTTCGGCGATCGGCCCACTACTCGAATGGAATGTCCCGGTGCTCCCGATGGCCAGTAGGTGATCGCGGGCCTCCAGACCTCTGGGCCCTATGCACTCTGTCACCCTTTTCCCCCAACTAGCGACGCCCCTGTGTGTAACTATTCCTATATATATATATACCTCTGCTGGGAAAGAAATATAGAGACCGGACCTCTTGGAACTTTAATTGAATAGCAAATTATGTCAAAATGCCCGTCTTGGTAAGTATCATATAGAAGACATAGCCGGCTAAACGTACTGTATCAGTGCATTCTCTTAAAGTGACAGCACTATTAATCAAACAGCAACAACAAAGAATTCACTCATACAGTGAAATTTTACATTTCATTACTTTATTCAATTAATGTACCTAAAAACTGTTAGACCTACCTAAAAAAAAAAAAAAACTGAAAATCACTGTTTATTTTATTTGTATCTTTACTCTATTGTATTTATTTGTGCTGTTGCTTGTAGTTAGATTATTCTTATTTTATATATTTTTATATACTTTTACAGTATATTTTTTCCCTAAACATAGCACATACTGTACCGAAACCGTGACTCTAAAACCGTGATACAAACCGAACCATGAGTAAGTTGAACTGTTCCACCCCTAATATATATATTTCTCCGGACCTCCGCTGGGAAAGAAATATAGAGACCGGACTTGTTGGAACTTTAATTGAATACCCCTGTATTAAAGGGATAGTTCACCCCAAAAATGTTATTATTTTTTTAAGTAGGGATGTGCGAGACTAGTCTACTAGCCCAGGGTTCCCTTTCGAGATGGTCTCTAGACGTTGTGTACAGCTTGCTGACACTATGGGGAAACACCTTTCTTAGATCCATGCTTCAATTCTCCTTGCCTGCAATTCCAAACTGGAAGTGGTTGCTCACTGCTGGCCGAGAGAGTGGAAATTTGCATTTCCCCCACTGAACATCCTATACCAATTATTGTGCAAAATCAGGCAGGGAAATTTGGCATCCCCAGCCCAGACTTATGGAACCTGCAAGTCTGGCCATTCAACAGAGCCTGCCAGCATCAGTTTTGCTTCCATAGCAAGTGCTGAGAACGATTTCTGAAGTGTATCTACTAGACGTAAAACTCACAAATAGAAAGTATTTCTGAATTGGTGCAGCTCTAGGGACGAGGATTTGGTAAGCTGCCCGATCCTGGTCATTTTCTCCTTCTTACAGGAGCGTTTGGGTGATGGCTGTACACTCTCTATGCTCAAAGTGTAGGTGGCTGCTGTATCAGCTTTTCATAATGAAGTGGATAACCAGTCAGTTGGGAGACATAATCTGATTATTAAGTTTTTACGGGGCACGAGACGGCTCTCTTTTTCACTTTTACTCACACTCACTACCGTTAAGCGAGTCGGCAATATGCATGCTCTTTCAGTCAGCAAGACTTGCATAGTTTTTGGCCCTAACTTCTGTAAAGTTGACCTTAAACCAAGACCAGACTATGTGCCTAAAGTGCTCTTAACAATGTTCAGAGCCATGGATATAACTCTCTCAACTTTCACCCTGAGTGAGTCGGCAGCTGGGCAGGATACACCCACCCTGCCACACCTTCAGCCACGCTACCTTGTGTGTGCTTTGTGCATTTATGTTGAACGTACCAGACAGTTTAGGCTCTCTTTACAGCTCTTTGTGTGTTTTGGTGGAAGTTATTCAGTGGAAGGATTCTAAAGTATAGCCACTCGTGTTCCTGCTACTTTTTCACAAGCTTGTGCACTATTGGCCATTGGGATGCAGTGGCATTAACCGAATAAGGCTTCAGTATTTCAAGGAGAAAGGTGTTTCCCCATAACATCAGCTAGCTGTACGTTTAGTAACCTGAGACTTTTTTCAAACATGTCCTGGAGACCCCCAGCACTGCACATTTTATATGTCTCCCTCATCTAACACACCTGGTTCAACTCATCAGCTCATCAGTAGAGAATGCAAGACCTGAATTGGGTGTGTTTGATAATGCCGGGCATACAAGGTGTGATTTTTGCTGTTGTAGGAGCTTCCAAGCGAGTTTTTAATTTTTTTCAGTCGGAGTAATTGTTGCTTGTCAGTCGTTGATGCTTGTATGGTCATGACTTAATCGTGTGAGAGGAATTACGAGCCGTTACGAGCCATACTGAGTAACCTCTTGAGCTTCCGATAATTGTCGCCGGCTTGGCATGCAATATGGTCGAACCGTGTACCAATTGGTTTGACACAGTTGTCATGTTAACTGATTCATAATTCTTACAAGGGCTCACAACCTCCCGAGTGTCCAAATTTGCACAGTGTATGCCTGGCTTAAGGGAGACATACAAAATGTGCAATGCTGAGAGCTTCCAAGGCATGTTTGAAAAACCCTAGATTAGTCGGCTAAACCAGAGGTTCTCAAACTTTTTGGGGCCAGAGACCCCTTACAGGGGGGAAAAAATTCCAAGGACCCCTATATAAGTGATTAAGCATACGCTTATTACAATATATTTTAGCTTAAAAACTGTAAAATTCACTAAAAGACAACACTATTTATTTAATATCCACAGTAATAACAGAACTTAATTATCATATGTAATTATTTTTTATTTTTTTCTTCTTTTGGAAGCTGCATTCAAAATCCATTTGGCTCGCCCCCTCAGTTTGAAAAAGCAAGATGCCTCTGATAATCACTGTACACCACTCTTTTCACTGTATTATATATTTATTATATACATTCTTAAAAGATTATAGGTCATTTCAGTTTTCCCAGCATACCATAATCAGTGCCCCTATTATGCTATTTTAAAGGTTCCTAATTTTGTTTTGGGGGTCTCCTACAATAGGTTTACATACATCCAAGGTCAAAAAAACACTTTCATTTCTTCATAATATACATTGCACATCACCTAATTTCTCAAAGAGTCTGAATTCAGTTTCTCTAAAACCCTCCTTTCTATGAGCTTACTCTGCCCTGTTTGGTCAGATGGCTTGTCTGTTGTGATTGGTCTACCACATACAGCGTGTGTCAAAAACAAAATGCCCATTACCTTATCTGAATTTCAGCTCAAGCCCGAGTCAGAGATGATGAAACATTGGAAGAACTAGTTGATCAATCCCAACCTCCATGACAAGGACGACTTGAGCAGGACATTTCTCAGTAATTTTTCACTCAGTTTGTCTTACATTATGAGATGTAACTGTGTAACTCCCCTACATCAGCATTAACAAGTGTATGTAACTACAGAATATCATTAACTGTATCAATAATTTCACATGCATTAGCCGACCACTAACGTGGATGACTGATGTAACATAACAGTTTGTAAACCAAATTCTTGCTACTTGCTAACACAAGGTTGTAAGAACAACAGACAATCTGCATTAATTTACACAATTTTATGTAATAGTGGTCCCACAGCTGAAAAGCATAACTATTTCAGTAACCCAGTAATAGCATGACTTAACATGATAAATAAAATGACTAGCCGGAGACCTACAGCTGTGCACTGTGTGTAACCCTCGTTTCCGAAGGAGGGAACAGAGACGTCACGTCAGTGATGACCGACGAATTGGGATCTCGCCAGAGAGACCAATCCACTTCGAGTGTAACTAAATGAGCCAATGGACATTGGCATGCGCATTTCGCATCTGACAGGTGTACCGCATTAATTCATGCTTTCGCTGAGGAGGCGAGCCGGTGGCAGCTCAGCGGTGGTACAGCAACTGTGGCGATGGGACGTGACGTCTCTCTTCCCTCCATCAGGGAACGAGGGTTACATACGTAACCGAGATGTTCCCTTTCAGTCGGTCACTCTCGTCGTCACGTCGGTGATGACCGACGAATTGGGATCCCTACCAACATGCCACAGGTGCTGCTCCCTCCAGTGCCCTGTGTAGGCCTCTGGATCCTTCCTATAAGGCAGACGATAGGACTGGGCTCTACACAGAGAAAGTCGACTACAGCTGTTCCTCGCAACCCAACATTAGAAGAGGACACACTGTGGAGTCACCTCCTCCCAGAGGGGGTTAAGTGACATTTACTCACGTGGAGTAACCCCGAGGGGCCCTAATGCACATGTAAGTCTCTGAGATGGCTCATGGCTGCATCATTTAGAGACGGCAGAACGTGGTCTGCCAGGGGAAACACGGCCCTAGTAACTGTACCGTGGAAATACACATATGAGATGCCAACCAGTTCACTCATATGGGCACTAGCCTCACACCAGATTTCAGGAATTCATTGGCTAAAAGGCCTGGCGCCGGACACTCCGCCACGTCTGGCCGCTGGAGTGCTGGAGGACTCGTCAGGGTCTGCCCGGTCAGGGGACTCTCTGGAGAACTAGGCATCCAGGACTCCGCAAGCCGACTCTAAACCGGGCCTCTCAGTGCCACTGCCCGATTGAGGTGAGAACACAGGAGGAAACCGGTTCGACACGCACGCTATAGAACCTAGCGAACGTGTTAGGAGTCGCCCAGCCCACAGCTCTACAAATGTCGGCTAGCGAGGCACCACGAGCCAGCACCCAGGATGATGCGACACCCCTAGTGGAGTGAGCACGCAGCCTGAGCAGGCAGGGCACACCTTGTGCTTCATAGGCCAAGGTGATGGCATCCATTATCCAGTGGGCCATCCTCTGCTTGGAGACAGACTTCCCCTTCTGCTGTCCACCATAACAGACAAAGAGCTGTTCTGAGGTCCTAAAGCTCTGAGTTCTATCCACGTACTGTTGCAGTGCGCATACAAGACAGAGCAAAGCTAGGGCTGGGTCTGCCTCCTCCAGGGGCAGCGCTTGCAGGTTCACTACCTGGTCCCCGAAAGGGGTGGTAGGAACCTTGGGCACATAGCCGGGCCAGGGTCTCGGTGTTGCACTTGAATCAGCCGGTCCAAACTCAAGGCACGATTCGTCGACTGAAAATACCAGCAGGTCCCCCACCCTCTTGATCGAGGCCAATGCAGTCAGGAGCAGGGTTTTCATAGAAATAAACTTTAACTCGACTGACTGCAAAGGCTCGAAGGGGGCAGCTTGTAGCGCTCTTAGGACCAATGCCAAATCCCAAGTGGGTAGGGAGGGAGGCCTAGGAGGATTTAACCTCTTGGCCCCCCTAAGAAACCTGATGACCAGATCGTGCTTCCCCACCGACCTCCCCTCTACGGGGTCGTGATGGGCAGAAATAGCAGCAACGTAAACCTTAAGAGTGGAGGGGGACAGCCTAAGCTCCAACTATTGCTGCAAGAAGGAAAGCACGGCTCTGACCGAACATCTCAGGGGGTCCTCCTCGTGGGAGGAACACCATTCGACGAACAGGTTCCACTTCAGCGCATAAGCCCATCTCGTGGACGGAGCACGTGCTGAAGCGGTAGTGAACGCTACCTCCTGGGGTAGGTCACCTAGAACCTCTGCGTCTCATCCAGGGACCACACATGGAGTTTCCATAGGTCTGGACGCGGGTGCCAGAGGGTGCCCCGTCTCTGAGAAAGCAGATCCTTCCTCAGAGGAATAGGCCAGGGAGGGGCTGTCGTAAGGAGCATGAGTTCCGGGAACCAGGTCCTGTTGGGCCAATATGGAGCCACTAACAAGACCTGCTCCTCGTCCTCCCTGATCTTGCACAGTGTCTGTGCGAGCAGGCTCACTGGGCGGAACGCATATTTGCGCAGGCCCCGAGGCCAGCTGTGTGCCAGTGCGTCCGTGCCGAGCGTTGCCTCGGTTAGGGAGTAGAACCACTGGCAATGGGTGGTTTCTGGAGATGCAAACAGGTCTATCTGAGCAACTCCGAACCGTCTCCAGATCAGCTGAACCACCTGAGGCTGGAGTCTCCACTCTCCTGAAAGTGCTGCTCGAGACAGCTCATTGGCTGCCCGATTGAACACTCCTGGGATGTGGATGGCACAAAGGGACCTCAGATGCTTCTGACGCCAAAGGAGGAGGTGGCGGGCGAGTTGCGACATGCGACGGGAGTGTAAACCACCTTGCCGGTTGATATACGCAACGGTCGCAGTGTTGTCAGTGCGGACCAGAATGTCCCTTACCTGAAGGCGCCCTCTGAGGCAACTCAGGGCAAGGCGTACTGCCAGCAACTCGAGGCAATTGATATGCCAAGGTTCTGCGGCAGGCCGGTGTAATCTGAACCCGGTGAGTACCGCGTTGCCACGCCCACCTCGGGACTTGGCCATAGAGCTAGTGCTGAAGCGGTCTCATATGGAGCAGACCGAGCGTCTTGAAGCAGTTCAGCACCGACTGAGCACGTTCCTGGGTCAGCCGTGCTGTCTGGCTGACCGAATTCAACTCCATGCCGAGAAAAGAGATCCTCTGCATTGGCACAAGTTTGCTCTGTTCCCAGTCGACCCGAAGACCCAACTGGCTGAGGTTTCTGAGCACCAGGTCCCAGTGTGCGCACAACTGATCACAAGACTGTGCGAGTATGAGCCAGTCGTCGAGATAGTTGAGGATG
>NW_015634005.1:33105-60936 GCF_001515625.1 Sinocyclocheilus rhinocerous
CTGTAACGCGAACCGCAGGAATGGCCTGTGCCGCGGGAGGATCGAGACATGAAAGTGCGTGTCCTTCAGGTCGATCGCTGCAAACCAATCTTCGGGACGGATGTACTCGAAAATGCATTTCTGCGTAAACATCTTGAATGGCAGCTTGTGAAGCGCACGGTTCAAAACTCGCAGATCCAAGATCGGTCGTAACCCACCGCTTTTCTTGGGCACAATGAAGTAAGGGCTGTAAAACCCCGACCTCATATCAGCTGGAGGGACCGGCTCTATCGCGTCCTTCGCCAGCAGGACTGCGATTTCCGCACGCAAGACAGGGGCATCGACAGCCTTGACTGAAGTGAACCGGATGCCCCTGAACTTGGGGGGATGCCGGGCGAACTGAATCGCATAACCGAGTCTGATGGTCCGCAGGAGCCACCGAGATGGACTGGGCAGCGCTAACCTGGCTCCGAGAGACCGTGCCAGAGGAACGAACGGAGCCACCGACGTACCCACGGTGGGGCAGCAAGATTTGAGAAGCAGTTGTCAGTAAAATTACGGAAACGCAACAAAAGCTTACACTGCTGTGGTATCGCTGTGATAATTTAAACTACTGACTCTTCTCATCCTTATCCTTTGGAACTGTACACAAAGACAATTTGCTTTTGCAACGCAGAAAACAGCTTCTTCTTGACATGTCGACAACACAACAAACTAAAATGTTTAAGGGCAGGTCCAAGTAGACGTTGTTCCTGGGCTGCCAGTGAAAACCGCAGGCTGGCATTATCCAATTTGTTACATACCTTAAGTTACGGAAATGAGACTGGAATTTCTGACAACTTGTTTCAGCAGTTCAGAATTGATTTTTTCTTTTGGGAGACAATAATTTTATTTGTCATGCACTTTTATCTTTAAAACTTTGCAGACCTTTTACATTCACAAACAGCTATATTACACACTACATGAAAGGTAATATTCAAAAAAGCATAATAGGGGCGCTTTAATTAGTAAATTAAAAATAGTGCAGAATCTTAAATATGTCTTATTAAATTTGCCATAATTATGTTGTATATTAGTTGTATACTTTTCATAAAAATTTATTTTGAGTTTTAAATTAGATTTTTTTTTTATCCCAGATTTCCAGTGTCAACCACACAGTGTGTTTATGTGTGATGTTTTTACTTAATGTTGTAGTTTGTTCATCACCATCATAATTTGTGTGTGGAATGTTAAGAAACCTGTATACAGAATTGAAAAATTCAAACATCGATAAGAATAACACATTTCTTCCTGAAAGCTAACACTTGAAATTGGTGGAACACAGGGACTCGGCCCGAGGCTTGTGACGGCCTTGCCTGTGACGGCAGAGGGCGGAGTCTGGGTGTGAAGTGTAACACTCACCTGATTCCTCCCTGTGCGGGAGAAAACACAGGGTCCCGGCTTGAGGCTTGTGACAGTGTGACGACATGAAGCGGGACTCGAATGCTACAGCCCTTACCTGGTTCCACGAATGGGCAGGAGGGGTGCTCTTGGGCAACCCACTGCTGCCCGCTGGCGAGAGAGGAGGAGGGAAGTGATCCTGGGCCAGCGGTGGACCGGCTCTATCGCGTCCTTCGCCAGCAGGACTGCGATTTCCGCACGCAAGACAGGGGCATCGACAGCCTTGACTGAAGTGAACCGGATGCCCCTGAACTTGGGGGGATGCCGGGCGAACTGAATCGCATAACCGAGTCTGATGGTCCGCAGGAGCCACCGAGATGGACTGGGCAGCGCTAACCTGGCTCCGAGAGACCGTGCCAGAGGAACGAACGGAGCCACCGACGTACCCACGGTGGGGCAGCAAGATTTGAGAAGCAGTTGTCAGTAAAATGACGTAAACGCAACAAAAGCTTACACTGCTGTGGTATCGCTGTGATAATTGGGTGCTCCTGGGCAACCCACTGCTGCCCACTGGCGAGAGAGGAGGAGGGAAGTGACCCTGTGATGCACAGTTCACAACTCTCCTCCTCTTGAGACCCAGAGACTGAGGAAACCGCTCTTTAATTGAGGTTTTGGGTACCGCTGGCTGCTGTGCCAGCGGCAGAACAAAAACAAAACAAAACAAAACAAAAGATTCTCCACCCGGCCCTCCTCCGGGGGCAGGAGTGGTGTGATCACCATCTTCCAACAAGCAGTCTCCTCCATCAATGAGTAGCCCGTCTCAGGGCCTCTTGCACTTGCGCTTCCCGCCAGGTTTGGCGGGGGCCTGGACGGGCTGGGCGTCCTATCTGCGACTGGCTCCACGACGCTGCCTGTTGGAAGGCTGCTGCTGCTGCGTGGGAGCAGGGGCAGCCGCAGGGGGGCGCCCACGGCGACGAGCAGGCTGAGGGGCTGCAGCCAGGGTGGAAGCAGCAGGTTTCCTCCGGCGCATGATGTGTTTGATTACCTCAGTCTGTTTCTGTGCCGCCGAGAACTGCTGGGCAAAGCTCTCGACAGCGTCGCCGAAAAGGCCGGTCTGTGACACGGGAGCATTCAGGAACTGCACCTTATCATGCTCCTTCATGTCGGCCAGACACAGCCAGAGATGGCGCTCCTGGACCACTAGCGTGTACATCGCATGACCCAGAGACTGTGAGGTCACCTTCGTCGCTCGAAGCGTGAGGTCCGTCGCAGCACACAGGTTCATGTAGAACCGCCAGGTCGTGGCCAGCCTCAGGCAGGTCTCTCAGGGCTTTGACCTGATGGACCTGCAGTAACACCATGGCGTGGAGGGCAGAAGCCGCCTCCCTACAAGCTCTGTAAGCACTGCCAGTTAAGCCTGACGAATACTTGCAGGCCCGTGAGGGGAGACAGACCGCTCCACAAACCGCTCCACCGAGGGAATGCCCGCGAACCCCAAAGCGGCCCCACCAGTGATGCACTACCGCTCGGCTCCGAAGCGAAAGGATGAATTAATGCGGTGCACCTGCTGCCTCTTATACCCGCGCTGCGGGGTGTGACAGCCAGATGCAAAATCCGCATGCCAATGTCCATTGACTCGTTTAGTTACACTCGAAATGGATTGGTCTCTCTGGCGAGATCCCAATTCGTCGGTCATCACCAACGTGACGTCGAGAGTGACCGACTGAAAGGGAACAATGTATTTTGAACACTTAGTAGAAAATATATACATAAAGAATTAATCTTACTTACAGGTTGTGATTCAGAGGAGCAAGTTGGTTCAAATAAAGTGGGTACTGTTCTATCTTTAATAGTATTTTGGAAATCCTCGCCAAGATTTGAGAAGCAGTTGTCAGTAAAATTACGGAAACGCAACAAAAGCTTACACTGCTGTGGTATCGCTGTGATAATTTAAACTACTGACTCTTCTCATCCTTATCCTTTGGAACTGTACACAAAGACAATTTGCTTTTGCAACGCAGAAAACAGCTTCTTCTTGACATGTCGACAACACAACAAACTAAAATGTTTAAGGGCAGGTCCAAGTAGACGTTGTTCCTGGGCTGCCAGTGAAAACCGCAGGCTGGCATTATCCAATTTGTTACATACCTTAAGTTACGGAAATGAGACTGGAATTTCTGACAACTTGTTTCAGCAGTTCAGAATTGATTTTTTCTTTTGGGAGACAATAATTTTATTTGTCATGCACTTTGATCTTTAAAACTTTGCAGACCTTTTACATTCACAAACAGCTATATTACACACTACATGAAAGGTAATATTCAAAAAAGCATAATAGGGGCGCTTTAATTAGTAAATTAAAAATAGTGCAGAATCTTAAATATGTCTTATTAAATTTGCCATAATTATGTTGTATATTAGTTGTATACTTTTCATAAAAATTAATTTTGAGTTTTAATTAGATTTTTTTTTATACCAAATTTCCAGTGTCAACCACACAGTGTGTTTATGTGTGATGTTTTTACTTAATGTTGTAGTTTGTTCATCACCATCATTAATTTGTGTGTGGAATGTTAAGAAACCTGTATACAGAATTGAAAAATTCTAACATCGATAAGAATAACACATTTCTTCCTGAAAGCTAACACTTGAAGTTTACTAAAAAAAGTGTGACGTGACATGTGACCAAGTATGGTTACCCATACTCGGAATTAGTGCTCTGCATTTAACCCATCCTAAGTGCACACACACCGTGAACACACACCCGGAGCAGTGGGCAGCCATTTATGCTGCGACTGGAGATCTTCAATTCAATCTGGCAACTCTGCTCCAGCACATTCTAAAGACTTTCAATAGGGTTAAGGTCAGGACTCAAACCTTTCTTCAGGGCCATAACCCTCCCAGTCTCCACGACATCTGGAGTTGAGAAGAGCGTTAACTCTGTAAGCAGTCTCATCTTCCAATGGAGGTGGGGAAGGATTGTTAGAGGTGACCAGGGGTTTTAGGAGGGACCAGGCTGGAGACTGGGAAACGGGCAGCTAGTCATTGAGACATTCTGAGTAGAGGTCGACCGTTAGTGGATTTTACCAAGATAACTGGGTTGGACTGCACTGGCCGATAACCAATTAATCAATGGATAGTTTTTAAAATAGATACTGAATGAAAACTAAAATAGAGCTGAACTTTATTTAAAAACAAAAATAATAATAATGTACTGAACCATGAAAATGTACCTTACTTTTTAAATGGAATAAAAATATAAATATTGTTATTAATTATACATTGATCATTAATGTTAGTTCATAGTGCATTCATGTTATTATTAACATTAATAATAGCTCACTCTAACAATGAACAATAATTCTACAGAATATATTAAACTTAGTTCTGTCAGGACCACTATCATCAAAGATGATTAACAATTAGCATACAATGGATTGGCAGTATGGTTCTATTCTGGGTAAAAAAAAAAAACTCCATGACCATCCATGCAGTCTAGCATGGATAAGAGCAGGGAAAGCAGCGATAACCCCCTTGGCGTAAACAGAACAGAACCAAAATAAATGCAGCAGATATCATTATTGTTCTAAATGACAATTTAATGTAACAACATAATTCAAAATAAAGAAGCCTGATTCAATGGTATATCCAAAGGTCAAATCCTGACTGTGGACGAAAGGAGGAGCGGAGGATGGAGTAGGGTAATTAGCTCCTGAGCAATGCGATAAAGCTGCTGAATAATACTGAATAGACCTTATATAAGGATGCTGTGATAGGCGTCATATTCCTGTATAGGTAGACGTGGATCAGCTGAGAGTCAGCTGATGCCAGCTTGACTGACGTCACCTGCCAGAACTAATGCTACACTTGATTTAATGTCACAAATGGACTCTTATTGTGAAGTGTTACTATTTCATATCAACAGTCATACTTAAAGATGCCCATCTTTAAATATCTACACAAAGGCAATAGAATTTAAATTACATACATATGTAGCGAATCAGCTCATGGGAAATATGAATAATTAATCATAACTAGTTATAATTAATTATGAATATTTTAGATCGCATCACACTATTGATGCACCTTTTCAGCATCTTTTGATGCACAATGGTCACGCAAACGGTTTGTTCTAGCTTCTGATGACTAACAGTTTTAATTCTTACACTTAGTATTTAGCTCCTATTTCTGAATAGGCTATGTAACAATGAGGAAGCATTACCTTAAAATGTAGATCAGTATGCATGTGCAAGGAAATTCATCCAAATTAAATGTACCTTTTTATCTCTGTTTCTCACATGCCAGTGATTACCCCATGCCAAGTTGCCGACCTCTGCTCTAGTGTTTAGGCATTTTATTCTTCTCCAATTACTCCAATATCTCTAGAAAATGTTTATGTGATGTTGCTGCCCTGGACTAAAATCGTTAGTTGTGTACAAAGTGTACATTGTTTGCATACAGTTGATGTCCCACGCCTACCTCTAACTGAGATCTTCCCAAACCTTTTTTCTTTTCTGATCCCATTTAATCCTGATCTGTTCTTGCTCTTGTGTTTCTTGCTCTCCTGACCTTATCTGTAACTAACATCAACCTTAATCCTGTTTATCCCTCCATCTCTGCTGCTTTCATCTACCTGTCATTTACACTTGAAGAAGGAGTCAACCCCTCTACACAAGCAGGAGGTATCTCTTCCTTAAGGTTCTTCTGTTGAACATGTTTTTGTCTAGAGCTGGTTAGTAATGATAGTAATCTGCAACAGAAATGAATAAGCCAGAAGAAGTTGTGCTGTATCATTAATACTGATACAGTGGAATATACATTTGCTTGGCATCAGAAAGTGATGTGTCTCAAAGTCAAGACAAGAATCAAACTATTCTCACTCTCAAGGCATCCAGTACTACCACTATATAGACCATAATACAATGCCTGGCCAAAAAAGTCACTGTCTTGAATAAGCAAATACATAAGATTTTAAGATTGAATCATTATTGCCGTGATTAATATGTTTCTTGCATGTTGTATGCTTGGCAACAATTCTTTTAATCCTAACTGATGCAGTGCATGGATTTTCATTTCTCAAACAACCATATTGGAAAATGTACCCATGTCCATATTCCAGGATGACAATACCAAGATTATATAATGTGCATTCATTGTGGCATTGTTTCAACATCGTCATGCAACATCACAGGATTTATTTCCATCAAGAGTTGCATACATTTTTGGTCGAGATCTTGTATTGACAATAGGAGAGTCAAACCATTCAGTAAAGTAGACTCCAGCACAGTGTTGCCAGATTGGGCGGGTTCACACTTAAGTTAACACTGTGCATGTGGTCAGAGACAGCAACCTAAATAAACCTACTGTTGTCTGTCATTAATGTTTATTTATACATTGAAGACCAACCAGTGTTATTTTAAAGTTAAATAGATTATTCAGTTTCTGTGGTATTTCTGTACCTGAATATTACTGTTATACCTACCTGAAAAACCACAGTGAATTTTAGTTGTATCTTGTTATTGTATTTGTTTGTGCCATTGCTTGTCATTTATCTATGCTTATTTTATTACTGACTGTTTACTTGTCTTTTTTAGTTAAAATTCATTCAATTCAGAGTTTGAAATCAAAGTTCTTTTTAAGTATCTTCCTCACAATATAATTTGTTTGTGTGTATGTATGTATATATATATATATATATGTGTGTGTGTGTGTGTGTGTGTGTGTGTATATATATATATATATATATATATATATATGTATATTGTATTTATACTCTCACACTTTATTTGCATCTATTTTAGAACACTTGATGATTATCTAATCAAAATAACAAAATATTGCGGTCATTCAATGGATGAGACAACACACAGGAGGTGTTGCATTCAATTCAAGTGGTGATCCAAAAAAATAATAATAATAATAAATTAATCATCAAACAGGCAAAAGTTCACTTCAAGAATGAACAAAAAGTGGCATAGATGAGTTTGAAGTTCTGCATTTCTGATTTGTCTCTGTTGGCTGCATGAACATAACAATGCGCTTTCACACGTCACTAGCTATAATATGCTTAAACTTTTCTGAATAACGAATGCATAAAAGTGTCCAGCTGGGAATAAACTAATGCAAATAGATGGTAACAGTTAACCATTTGAGGTGGACTTGCATGTATTTTTGTCACATTTGTTGTTGTTGAACCGCTTGACGTACTACTAATGTTAACATTCTCTGAGCCTTGACGGCAAACATACTACTGTTCCCTTTCATGGGAACTTCGAACTGCGTCCTCTAGGGGTCGCTATGGGGAACGCCTCGTCATGACCCGTGTCTGAAGCATACATTGAAAAAACACCAACTCGTTGGCTGGCGACAGCCATGACGTCAGTACCAGTAATGCAGCATCTAGTTAACAAATTAATTATTTTAAAATGATATGAAAACATGTACTGTAGTGTACTGTATACAGTGGTGGAAAGAGTACTGAAAAAATATACTCAAGTAAAAGTACCATTACCTTCCTTACATCACGCGCTGGCACAGATGCAGTATATTAATGCCACGGCACGGGTCATCAATAAGGTGCAGATTGGTCCTCAATTCGTGTTTCCAACAGTGTTTCCAACACACTTTTTCACAGCGCGCATCACGCTCTAAAACTCATCAAAAGTCAAGCATATATACAAATCATTTAGTAAGCTGAAATCCGAAATTTACCTTAACATAGAGGAAGACGCGACTGAATTGATGCTTGAGGAATGCACTTCCAGCAGCCACGATAAACAGTTGGCGGTTAAAGTTTTCTATGCACAATTTGATTTGACGAAAGTCACGAGACCTATTACTCTCTATTCAATCACGTTGATGGATAAAAAATAAAATTAAAATAAGCATGTAACGACCACAAGCGGAGGAAAATAGCGGAGTAAAAGTACCGATACATCACTTAAAATGTACTCAAGTAAAAGTACACAATTTTTTAACTACTCAAAAAAGTACAATTACTGATAAAAAATACTTAATTACTGTAACGTGAGTATTTGTAATTCGTTACTTCACACCCCTGACTGTATACACCTCTTTTTGATATCTGTTTTAAATCCTCATCTGAAGTGTCCCACTCTGTGTCAAAAAAAAAAAAGAACAGCATAAGGCATCAGTGATTTCACCTCTAGAGGTTGCTCTCATACTGTATAAAGACAGTGGACCCTTCTCAGCTGCTCTAGCAATGGACGCAATGGATTTTTGCTGATAACCAATTGTTCCAACAATCGGCTAACAATGACGATTAATCGGCAAACCATCAAATGGCTGACCTCTAATTCTGAGGAAGGGAAGGTCAACAGAACTTGTTCTGAACCAGTTGATTGGTGCGTTTCTCACCCAAATGACTGGAGTGTAGGCAGGTATGGACCAACTGAATTAGCCAGGTGCACAGAGCAGAAGGCACATAAATATGATCTTGAGGGAAGTTGGGGTGTGGAGGCTTATGCTCTTGATGCTTGCTCAATGTCGCATGATATCCCACTGTACCGGTGCAGCTATAATGGAGGCAGGACCATGATGATGTAAGATGACTGCTCCTATGCCAATGTTGGAGCCATCCACTTCAACAATGAAGGGTAGAGACAGATTAGGATGGTGAAGTCAGGGCTAATGGCATATCCTAGGAAAGTAGGGGTTGTGATGTGAAACTCGCACTTCTTGGCTTTAACAATCAGGTGGTTGTTTTAGAGGTGATGGACAACTTCTCTGATGTGGTTGATGTGATCTTCCAGAATAGTCAAAAATAGTCAAAAGAGCTCATCCACATGTCTCGATTTCTTATAAAAATTATAAATTATCTCTCCCAAATAAACCTCATAATTTGAGCTGTCATTCACATCCATAGCACAAACAATGTAGGACAAGTGCAGCACTATGATGTTTGAATATATAATCAAGCCAATATCCTAATAATATATTTAAAAATAGTATCAGTATGTTGGCTTTGTTGTACTATGATATAGAATGTTAGTTATACTACCCACTCTTATACTTTTTTGCATCAATCAATTAAGAACCCATACATTCTGCAGTAAAGTACATTACTAACAACAAAATATAAAATATTTATAAGATATACCATGCTTACCTTGGAATATCAGGCAAATACCACGGTACGTGGATATGGTAGGCATGGTATTTACATCTGATTCCATCACAATAGTCTATTTTTTTCATATGTATCTCGGTTATTGAGTATTTATTCAGTCTATACTCACATCACAAGCATTATTATACAATTTTAAGGAATAGATGACCAGCCTCATAACTCTTTCAACATTAATGAAATATAAATGCTTAAAATCCTACTAGATGTTTTCCTGATCATTGCTGTTCTTTCTCTGGTACTGTCTGTAGTTTCTAGACAAATCAGAAGATGTTCTCTTGAAGCACCAAGCCAGCATCAACGAGCTGAAGAGGGCCCTGAGGGAGCCCAATAGTAAACTGGTGAACCGGGAAAAGCGTCTGTCAGGGACATCCCCAGGCGACACTCCAGAGAAGAAGGCAGTGAGTATGGAAATACTGCATTATGACAGAATATTGGTACATGTGCTGATACTTGGTTTAATCTCTATTTTCTTGTTTGACTGCAATCATCATGTATATGTGCATCATGCTGTAAACATTGTATTGATTGTGTGCAATGTGTTTTCCCTCAATTGACAAGGAAAAGCCTTAGTGTCAGTTCAACTCTTACACCTTTTGGAGCAATTTTGCATTGACTAGTCTGGTAAAGGTAAAAAGAGAAAGTATTATGTGGTGTGGGTGTAGTGTTTATTGCCAAACTAATTGTTGTCTGCTGATACAGATTTTTGTTTTACCGGAAATAATGGATTTGAGATGCAGGTCATGTTGCTTTAACATTCTAATTTGTAATGTTTTATATTCAATTATCCACTATGTTCATGCATTTTGTTGTGCTATTGTATTTTTAATGATTGCCCAAGTCATTATTGCTGCTGTGTTTTCATGACGCTGATTCATGCATTCATGTTTGTTTATATGCTGTGTTAAATCCCACTATTTATAATAATTTTATTTGTATAGCTATTTCTTTTATCTTTTTTATTTTATTTTTTTTCTTTCTACATCTTAAATTACTCTTTAAATGTTCATAATATAAAATGATTTCTGGTTTATCCTCTTTTTTCTTTTCTGTTGGTCTTGGACCTGGCCATCTATCAGGAGGCTGTTGGTGCAGGGGTAGGGGAACCTGACAACAGCCTCTCGGTGGAGGGCTTCATCCAGAAGACTCTAGTAACTTCACATGAGGTTCCTTTGACATTTAAAATTCACTAATGGTTACTGGTTTGATGACAAGTTAGAGAACTAACATTTTTAATTTATATTATTAAATAGGACTCTGAAGAATGGGTGTTACTCAACTATGAAATGGAGGAGAAAGGAAAGTACAAAGCTATTACACCTCCAACTCCTCTGGTCATTGATCCCCTTCCAAAGGAGGAGACAGAAAAACAACAGGAAATTACCAAGATGACACACATTGAGCTAATTAGAGAGGACGGTGATGAGACACAATTGCACATGAAGACTTTTGCATCCTCAAAATTATCACTAATGGAAAAGTCAGGTGAATCTAAGGAAAATATCATCACAGGGGAAGATGTCACAACTAAGATTAAATCTAAATTGTCTCATGAAATATCAAAAAAAGAGCCTACACCACTTGCTGAGTCTCGACCTAACAACAAGAAGAATACCATTACGGACATCATGGGGGAGAGTTCTCAACATACAGTTGGAAGAGAGAAAATACCTCAAAGCTTAAACTTGGGGAAGTTGAGTGACTTTGTGTATGAGACAAAAGACAAAGATTCAAACATCACACATGATAGTGTAGAGTCTGATGAGGACAATAATGCTGAACTTATAAAGGCGACTGTGATCTGTCATCCTGAAAATTTCAGCTCAACAACAGACACATGGTCATCATCTATGCCTGAAAAGCTAAATCAGCCAGCCACAAATACATATGCTGCACCACTGCTTAGAGAAAGCACAGAGTTTGACAGAGTAGTGGAAAAAGACATGCAGATTCCCAATCAGGGAGCAATAAAGATTATGTATGAAAGTTTGCATGATGCAAGAAAATCTGATGGTGCAAGAAAGTTTGTAGAATGTCAAGAGCAGTTATCCAACGACGTGAAGATTATGAACACTGAAGACAAACAAGAAAACCAAGTTTCAGTCTGTGGCCCCGGCAAAGATGAGATGAAAAGAGTCAAGACTGATATCAGATTTGAAGTCATGAAAGTCATCATGTTTGATCATAGCGAGAACGAAGCAAAATCTGGCAAAGCAAAGAAGAAAGAAATTGAAGAGTTGGGTCTTGAAAAGAAGATAAGCAATTTTGAACTGGAGGAATCTGCAGGAATCCAACTGGCCATGGAACTGAGAAAGACCAGCCAGAGATTAACTAGACATGTGAGAACAGATATAACAAGAATTGTTCCATTAAAACCTGAGAGAATGAGCCAAGGCTACAAAGATGATCTAGATATTGGTCAAGGCTCTGAACTAATGAAAGGAAATTTTAAAAGATATAGTATTAATGAATCTTTTGTGAGACACTTTGACCCCTGTAAGTTCGAGAGCAGGGACACTAACTATTCCCATGCAAACTGCACCACAAGTCTAGTGAAAGCTTTAGCTATGAAAGACATCTGTGTGTGCTCGGAGCATCAAGTGATAAAGTGTCTTGAGAGTTCACCAAAAGAAAGGGGTATAAGGAATGAAGACACCACAAAACATACCAGCAGAATAGTCCACAGAGATCTTCTGCATACTGATGAGGGAATTTCAGAACTTCACTTCTCCAGACACACAGTCAACCAAAAAAATACCCCTCCAACACCTCCAGTCAAAACAAAGAAAGCAAGAGAATCAGGTCTATTTCTGCGCAATAGTTGCAATTTCAGCAAAGACCCAACTCTTGAAGCCAACAAAAAGAACCTTCCGGTAAATCAACATGGCATTTTTTAAATTTTCAGTCACTGGACAATTATTGCATGAACTTCAGATTGATTCACACATTCATTGTTTTTCTTTTTATAATTTAAACATACTTGTATTTACAGTACATGTAAAATCATACTGTTTGCTTGCCCATGAGGAGGTTATCAATTTAACCATTAATGAGTAGTTTTCTGTTTAATATGCAATCAACTACACCAAAAATATCTATTTATATTAAAACTATTTCATCAATGTTTATAATTGTTGGAGGTTAAATGTTTTGGCCATTTGTTTTGATAGCCCATTTCTTCATAGTAAATTTAGTGAAATTACATAGTACCTTTGAAAATCTTTGAAACACTAACAGTAAACAGCCTGTGCATTCAACCCTTAACAGAACCTTTTGTGGTGAATGTCACATTAAATAATGAATGCTGCATGATGGGTACACTAAAATCTGCTATATTGCCTAGGAGATGACCACTGCTGTTGTTTGAACATGGTACTGCAATATAATGTGTGTGTGTGGAGGTTTAAACATAAATGCAAAATAATGGAATAAATGCAATATATATATAATAAAAATAAAACTGCTGTAATGTAACAGTTTGAAGCCATGTCCATTTAACTGATTTCTAGGACATTTTGGCACAAAAAAGTATTTGCAATATATGAGCAACAACATGTGAGAGCTGGATGCTGGTTGCACATGACCTTTGCCTTCAAATTAGTTAATTACTACCATTCTGCAAGTTTTTATCATGCAGTGTAAGCTTTGAAATGACCAGTAATGTATTCAAAGTCACAATATTTTAAATACACTTCATACTGTAATTTATTTGCTTAGTCATTTTACAACATGTTGGACTTTATTTCTTTATTGGCTATGAATCTTCTATCACTATGAGCATGACTGTCCGCTTGTTTTCCTTTTTATTTTTTTACTGGTTTTGTCCCAAAACTGTTTCAAAACTGAAAAATTATGACCAATTCATACTGTTATGCTTGTTGTGTAATCACTTACCCAGTAATGCATTTAATATCACAATAATAAAAATATTGCAACAATAATTATTTAATTTGCTAATCTAATTTAACATTAATAATTATGTTGCTTTCTAAAATACATTAATTTGGCCAAATTTTAAAACAGCTTTGCATGTATCCTTCCCATAATGCACTGGTGCAAAGACTGTTAGCTTAACATGCTAACATTCAAACTCTATTGACATCAGTTGTGAGCAGTGTGGGCAGTAACTAGTTACTAGTTACTGTAATATTACTTTTTGCAGTAACTAGTAGTGTAACTTATTACTAATAAGATTTCATTAATAATATTACATCCATAACACAGCTAGTTACTTAGTTACTTTTGATGCCTCAACCCCTACTGATTTGAAATCCAACAATCCAATAATTCCTAGATTTATTTTCATAATTTTCACGACTCACGTAGGCACATGAAGTAATGAGTGCATCAGGAAATCTTGGAATATGGAAAAGCATACATTCAGGGGATGTAAATATTGCCATTACACATCCCTCTGATCCCCATATAAATTATATTACTATAATTAAAAATCTTATGAACTTATGTTATTTCTTTTGATAAAATACTTAATGAAATATAATCATATGGGTAACAGAGAAATTGTAGCTACAATTAGCTTCAAGCTACACATGACAATTAATACAATACCTTTACTTAAAAGTCACTATCAGTCACCATTGAGTGTTTGAAAAAAAAAATCTTCTGACTGCGTTCCAATGTAGATTTTGGTCAAATGATGAGGCAGAAATATATTGTTAGTAACATTTTAGAATAATTTTATGGGGAAGATACACAATTACAACTTCTGTGGAGTGTGAAGTAAAAGTAATGTAACTAGTAGTGTAACTAATTACTGTTGCCAGATAGTAATAAGTAATAATATTACTTTTGAAAGGAGTAACTAGTAACGAGTAATAAATTAAATTTTTGAAGTAACAAGCCCAACACTGGTTGTGATCAAGTCTTCCATACGCTTTGTGTGAGTAGTGCAGTTTGTGACACATGGAGTTGCTCCCTAAGTAGAACATTCTAAATCAGTCCCTTAAGAGGTTTTTTTTTTTTGTCCAAAGACTGGATGTAGCTGCCAATGTAGGTAGTAGACAGTTCTCTAGGTTCTAGAATGAAGTCATTGTTCTGATATTAACCCAGAAAATGGGTTAATGGGTTTTCAATAGGCAATGTTACTCAAAACTGCATTTTGTTCTGTTGAACCGATTAACTGTTAAACTTCTGTTACTAAATGTTTACTTTCTTGTAAGTTTGTCATTTGGATCCTTTATTTTTTCTTGTATGGTTGTTTTTATCAGATCCTGAAAGCTAGACAACTTCATGATTATTAAATACTAATTCTTAGTTAATTCTTTGATTCTTTAAAATTTATTTTAAAACTAGTTGGTTCATTTTTAAACCCACTAGATTATGTGAAGAACCCCGGCATGTTAAATGAGATCTCTATGTTTTTATTATCTAAAATTTAAGTCAAGAATCACATTTTAAGAAGAGAATTTTATAGTCACTTACAAAGTGATTTAAATAAGTGTGTGTGTTTAGGTTGCAATGTATGTCTTTCTTTCCTGGTGTGTTGCTTCAGTAACACAGCTAACTTTAGACTGCTTCTCTCTCTTTCTTGTTCTGCTTTTCCTTTACAGGAGCCTCTGTCCACTATTTCTCTTCTTGAAGACCCACAATATGCTGTTAAGGTGTCTCATTCCACACTGTTCGCATGTTCTTGCATGTTTTTTAAAAAGGCTTAATTTTCTACTCTTTTCTACTAATTTTCTACTAATTTTCTAGGCTCTTTTAACACCAATATAACAACATTAAAATCATGCTTTCGAATGCTTTCTATCTGTTCCGAGTGACAAGTTTACTGTGCTTGCTCCATCAGTGGTCAGAATAATTAGAAAATTAGAATGACATCTGACAGTAGTTGTTGTTTGTGTAACCTTTTAAAAAGGTGACCCAATTCAAAATCATGCACATTGTCTTCAGTCACTTCATTTTTTTTCTTCTACAAACTAGACATGTGCCGGTATTTGGTATTATGGTAGCCTATTTTGCTGTAATGAACATGCAACGCATTGTTATCATGGGCACTTAAATACCATGAATAATTCTAGATGCCCTATTATCTTAATTGTTTAATTTTTTCAGAATGTACATTAGCTTCTTTTCCATTAACCAGTTAAAAATATTTCAACAAAAATGGCAGATGGCCTGAATGAAAATGCAAATTCACTCTCTGACAGTAGGTGGCACTTATAGAACAGCATAAATACAGCAGTTACTACTGTTACCTAAAGCAGCGTTGTACCATTTTCTGTTTCTGACACTAGTTTGTCCTGCAGAAGACAGGAAGTTAAACATTATGTAAATGTTTGAAAAAGCTATTCAGATTTTTGTATTCTCTATGGTGTTTCTCAGACAACTTAAAACAACTTTAAACATTTGTCTACACTTCTACATTCTAATGTACTTAAGTTCTGTGGTAGTACAGTACTGGTTTATTGTGACAAAATCTTCACAATTATAGTGATATAAAAATTTGAAACCGCCACATGCCTACTGCAAACCATATGATAATTTTTACCTGTTGTGAGAATAGAATGCATCAACATATATGATCTCATGACTGGATCATTACACTGGATCATTTCACTCAAGCATTATAAACAGCTCAAAAGCACGCCCATGATTTCTTCATATCTCCATCATTACTGTTTGTTTCATTCATATGTGATGTAGAAAAATGCTGCCCCTTTTCTTTCTTCAACAACAGCAGTCTCACTCTGCCCTGGAGGACGACTATAATCGTGAGTTTGCTGGCTTGAAGGACACCTACCTGGCCATCGAGAGGAAATGTTCAAGTATGACTGTCAGCTCCATTTCAAACCTGGAAGCTGAGGTGGATTTCACTGTCATTATGGACTTACACAGTGGCGTGGAGGAATTTTCTAGAGGCATGACTGAGCTGGTTGAGAAGGACAAAGTAGAGCTGGGCAGGGAGAGTTTTGACAACACTCCCTGGTCTCACTCCACCTGTCACATGAATTTGCAAGATGTATCACCTGGAAGAGAACATTTCCTTGAAGGTTGTGGTCGTCAAGATATAGAACCTGTAAGGGCGAGTTTGTATTCCATAAACAGGTTAAAAGAGGAAGAGATCTGCAGAATTGTGACATTCATTACATATTTTAAACTACATTATCTTATTGCAAATTGTTTTGTGCCTTTTTTCTGTCAATATCATTTATGCTTTGGTAACATTTTGATTTGTTATTTTTAATTATTTTCATTCTACTTCATTGTGTTTATTATTTAATAATAGGAAATTCCTAAATCAAAAGGTCATCCACAACGATTCAATCATAGCATTGAATTGGAGGAGATTTTCTGAAGTGAAGACTGCAATAGCAATAATAAATCCATTGAAAACATTTGGATTTTAATTTAAGGCCCCTTGTAGTATAAATGTGAAATTTACCCATTGTGCAATAAATAAATAAATAAATAGCTAATTAATTTTAAAAAATCATCATTATGGAAAAGAATAAAAATGATACATAAAATTAGTGAGAAATGGTTTCCTCTAGACATAAATAGCAGAGTGGGAATTTATATTCAATTTATATATTTATTAAATGTCTAACAATAGTAAAACTTTTTGTTACATACAAAACATACAAAAGATATAGTTTTTCTCTTCTGTTTTACTGTGAAATAAAAATGTGTTGGATACCAAGCACATTTTTTGCATCATCTGAAACATGTCATTAATGTCATTACTGATCACATACACATCATGTATGCGATGTATGCTTCCCCATTTAGGGGAAGTCATGGCCTAATGGTTAGAGAGTCGAACTCGTAACCCAAAGGTTGCGGGTTCGAGTCTCGTACCGGCAGGGATTGTAGGTGGGGGGAGTGAATGAACAGCGCTCTCTCATATTTGTGTAGATCATGGTCTTTAAATCTGTTATACTGTTAGAATGTTATACATCTAATTTAACTTGGAACAAAACAGATTTTACTTAATATTACTATTTGTAATATTACTTATAACAAATATAACAAAAACTCAGCAGACATATTGTTTACCCCACATACTAATGTAACTATTTTTTCCTTTTTTATTCATCAGCCCCCTGTTGCCAAGAAAGACCCCAGTGCAGTGAGTGCAGCCCAGATGTTGAGAAAAGGAGAAGTTAAAATGGAACTGCATTCTAATGGCTCTGAGGCTCCTGTCAAAGACATCTCTGATCATGTAAGAGTATAAATATAATTTCTTTCCTACATATTCATACTGAACATTGTGGATTTTCTATGCTCCAGTTGCTGTATTTGCAATGAAAGTTCATAAAGTTGCTATAAATACTAACCTAAAATAGTTATTAAATTCTAATTCAAGATTTTAAGAGGTGCAGAAGTGGTTCCTATCTACAAATTTTAAGTAAACAGTGTCTTGTGTCATTCCTATTCCAAACTCTACAAAGCATATGGCAAAGGCAATTTTTTTGTCATTCTTTCTGCATATTAAGTGTTGAATGATGTACAATGTTTGATCTCCCCCACCAGTCCATGTCTGTGACTGATAATTGCACAGAAAGTTTCTCATTCATCACTGGAGGCTGTGTATTTGTGTGTGAAGTGGCATGTGTGCTGTGCCCTGCATGTATTTTTATTAAAATACATTTATATTGCTAATTACATAATTAATTTTAAAAAAATGCATTGTCTCTTGTTGACATCCATTTAACAAACTCTGTGAGCAGAAGCATTTTTGTCTTGTTTTTTTTATCACTGAAGCTTTCATATTAAGGAAATAACAGACTGACCTCGTCCAAATTTCTCAGCCTTGTCCTTATATCCCCTCACATCGTTTAAAAATTGTGAGTGAACAACAGCCTAAGCAGGTTAATACAATTATTGTCAACTGCAAGACAACCAAAGTCTCTAGCCCTGGCACCATACCTCTGCTGAAGAATCCAGCATAAACCAGCATTCATTTCCTGTTGGACAAAGCTGTTATAGTGCTGGTCTAGCATTGTTTTTGCTAGTGTATTTATGCACTGATGTAAAGGAAAAACAATTACTATATAACTAAATAGTTATGATATATTATTTAAAAACTCAAACTGGTAAAATGTGAATCAGTTTATTCAAGGTACAAAATGAAAAAAAAAAAACATTTGTGTTATGTTACTATGTTTTTGTCTTATCTTGTGTTGCATTTTTCTATAATATAACTGAATATAAATGTCATATGCCTTCCTGGACAACTGGGTTAAAGGCCTCAAGATAATCTGTCTCTCTACCTTTGTGTCTATGTGTATCTATACAATATAGTCATTTTGCATAATATTTCCTTTACAGGTATTAGTAGCAGTGGGTGGTAATAAACAATAAATGCTGATAACGTTTCTTTAGTCATTCAGCAATCTAAAAGCTGGTTCTTTTATTTTTACCTGTATCATTCATACATGGGCTGAAAATAGTACTTTACTTACTGCCTGCTGCTATGTAGCCATCTGCTGGCAAAGAGACTGTATTTTTGAGCTTTTATTGCTCTTAACTGTATTGCCTTGGCACTTCTTGATTCTCTTTTCATGTTTGTTGCAGAAACTGGAAGAGAGCAGAGTTAAGGAGGCAAAAGAGAATGAGTCCCCTGTGAGTCTGTGCACATAATCACTCCCCAAATAATAGTGGTGGACAAGTATGTTTTTTGTGATGGCTGATTCTGATGTATAGAGGTGGCTGATACAGTACAGATACAATGCAGATATCATGTCCACATATTGCAGTTTAATTATGACAAATAAGATTTAAATTATATGAAACAGTTTATTGTTTTCACTTATTTTTAAATTATTTTGTGACAAGACTGTCAGTAGATTTTAGAATTGACAAAAGGGTTGCTTTCCTGTTTATGGGTATGGTTATCACTAATCTTGCCCATGTTTAAAATTGTCAAATAAAGACTGATTAATCCGTATACCATACAGAAATTATTCAGACCTCAGACACACTGTACCCCATAATGACAAAAGTAATTTTGCAAATTCATTATAAAAAGTAAAAACTAAAATATTACATTGACTTAAATATTCAGACCCCTTAACTCAGTACTTAGCTAAAGCATATTTGAGAGCAATTACAACCTCAAGTCTTTTTGGCTATGATGTGATACCTGGATTTGAGGATTTTCTGCCATTCTTCTGTACAAATCCTCTCAAGCTCTGTCAGGTTAGATGGATACAATGTGTAGACAGCCATTGCTTTTTAGCTAATTCTGGCTTTCATGCATTTTGCACTGAGGAAAGTGTTCAGTCTGGCCACTTTTCTATAAAGCCCAGAATGGTGGAGCTTTTGTCATTTTTTGTTTTATTTATGTAGCACCATACAATACAACATGCATTGTCCAAGGTGCTTTACAGCAGTACAATAAAAAGATGTACAAACAAGTATAATAATAATACAGATTCGAAATTCACATAGCATCATAAAGTACATAATATTTAACTCATAAAAGAACCTAACCACAAAATAAATAAATTGAAAAGCAGGAATAACAAATAAATTTTAATTTTAGACTAAAAATATAGATACAGTGGATGCTGATCTAATGTGTAGTGGTAGACTATTCCAAAGATTAAGACCAGCCGCCTCAAACACTCTACCCCTGTATTTCAATCTGCTTCTTGGCACCTTTAGTAAAATTTGATTACCGGATCTAAGTGATCTAGGTGGCTAATGAATTGAAGAAGGTAGAAGAGATATAAGCGAGCAAGGTTATTAATAGATTTATAAACTAAAATGTGTACTTAATCAAATACAATAATCCCAGTCTTAAAGTCATTTAGATGCAGGAAATTCAGGGACATCTAATTCATTAGATCTTTAAAATAGGCTGCCATTGTCTCAAGCATTTGTATCTTATTTTTTTAATGGCAAGTAAATTTGGGTGTCATTTGCATAACAATGGAATGATACTCTGTGTTTTCTGAAAATATCACCCAGTGGAAGGATAGAAAGAGAAAAAAAAATGGTAGTGAGAATGGAGCTTTGTGGGACTCCACAGGTAAGACTGGCCAAGAACAATGCACAATTTGCAATATTGACTGTATAACATCTTTTGATCAAATAAGACATAAACCATTGAAGGACATTACCCCACAGGCCTACATAGTGCTCTAAACAAGAAATAAGAATGGAATGATTAACTGTATCAAAGGCTGCTGTCCAGAAGTATTAGGACCAGGGCTTGACATTAACACCTGCCAAATGCGGGTGGATTTCAGCTGTGGCGTGTAACACAGTTACTCCCACTAGCCACTTTAGCGGGTTAAATTTTATATGCATTAACTGAGATCGACATTAATGCTTGTCTAGGAAAAGTGGAATTTTTGAAGGGGCAACTGACCTGATTAAAACCACTAACTAGGGAAGCACCGACATTTCTGTGAGAATGATTCTGATTTTATTACATTTGGTGCAATCGGCCATTGATAATGGATAATGTATTGACAGTAGGCTAACAAAGTCACGCCAGTTGATGCTTGTGCAGCCTGACTGTGTGTGAGAAAATCTTGTTGAGAAATCAAAACAAATGAACACAGCTGCACACAGAAGAAACATGCTCTGGTAAAAAGGTAGTTTTTATATTTATAATATATGATACAGCCTAGTTAAGCAACATGACATGACCAAGAGAATGCATTTTTAACTGAAAACCAGTATAGAATTTGATATTGACTTTAATATAAGAGTTCAGATAAGAAGTAGTTAATATTGAGTGACTTAAATTTTAGACACAAAATTGTCAATGTTGATGTTTTTGCTCAATTTGGTTAATTTTTCCTTTACTGAATGATTCAGCATTTTGAATGAATTGGGTGAGTCAATGATTCAATAACTCACTCATAAAGACAGGCACTTGCTTCATTTTGAATGAATGAGCTGTCTTAAAGAATCATTTGAATGAAATTTGAATGAATGACTCAGTGACTCACTCCTTAAGACAGTCACTTGCTGGCGGTTTACTTTCATATTTTAAAGGTCCCATATTGTACACCTTTCTGGAGTTTTATTTGAGGTTTTGATGTCCTTAAGAGAATATATATTTGCGGTATAAGTACCAAAAACCATCTCAATATATTTTTACAGCTCCTCTCTCAGGAGCTCTGCTGAGAACAGGTCGATTTTGGCCTGTCTAATTAATATTCATGAGCCTCTCTTCTGATTGGCCTGTTGTTTTCTGAGTGACGCACGGCCAGGCCAACCACAGGAGGCAGTGACTGTGTAGTTCTGACGTCAACTTTTTACGGAAGTCACAACGGTTCGTGAAAAATAGCTAGAACTTTAAGGAGGCTGTGTGCATTTTACTGTGGACTGACTGTTTTGAAACTTATATGGTAGTTAAATAGCTCCTAGACCTCAGTAATCGTGAAAAAAGCCAGGAAATTTCAGTTTGGACAATATGGGACCTTTAAAGTAATCTATCATTGCTTTAAAATATGATCCAACATCCAACATTTCATATTTATATATTAAAAACTTTAACATAACTATTTATGAAAGTTGTATTTTTGCAGTGTAAATGCATTTATGCTACAAAAACTGCCCTTTATATAGGCAAAAAATGACCTGGAAATCAGTTTAAATAAATTATAAAGTATGCAGCAGTCAGCTTTAATCATATAAATTGTAATTTCCCCAAAACAAAACAGTGGCCAGTGAAAATGCTGAGTGGTTAGTAATTTTGGAAAACTGTAATTAATTAAACACAAATCTCTAATATCTTTGACATAAAAGGAAATAACCCTAACCCTAAAATTGGAAAGAAAGTAAAAGAAAAAAAAACTAAAAGGGTAAAGGTTTGTTTTCTTAAAAAGAGGCCTGACTGTTGCAGATTTCATGTCATTAGGTACTGTTCCATTACAAAGAAATTTATTAATGAAAAGAAGAAGACTGGATCCTATAGTTTTAGCAATCTGTTTAAAAAAAAATAATAATACAAATTGAAGGAATACTGTCTGCAGGGTGGCAGTAGGTTTTAATTTATCTACTATTGATCTATCTTAATTTGTGCCGGAACAAGCCGGATCCGGCACATCAGAATTTGTCCGAAATCCGATCCGGCACCTCATTTGACTTGACAGATCCCCTTCTCACGCACCAATGAAGTAAGTCGCTTGGATAAAAGCGTCTGCTAAATGCATAAATTATTAAATTAAATGATATATTTTATGAAAAAACTTCTATTATGAGCGCGCTTGCCGCACATCTACATTTGAAATAACAAACTTGAGCGCAAAGAGACAAGATGTGGCTGCTCTCACAAACCCGAATGCACGGATCCAATACTGATACACATGCGTTTTCTTTCTCAGATGTTTACATTTAGTTAAGACAAAACTGACTGCTTACGAGGATACTCGCCAGGATGGCCATTTTGACGTCATTTTGTGTGTATTTGGTCATGTAAGCACAACAAGCTGCGAAAAATAACTCAATTTGGTACTCGCGAGGCGGCTTTATATGCGCGCACTTTGGACGTGACTGAGCGCACAGAAAACCCCCTTTGGAACATGCGAGTATCTAATGGCTTAAACTTAAAAAGATGTGCAAATGATACAGTTTTGTGATGATGCAACAATGACTCGAATTCTGTCGACTGTCCCGAAACCCAAGCGAAAGTCTTGTATCGCAGCGTGCAGTAGTGCAGACGAGATGCGCTGTTGTGAAGCACTTTGAGAGTGAGAGAGAGAAGACGCGGTACAGCTGAATCACTGAATCACTGTTTTCTAGCCTACATGCTCTATTGAATAAATGTTTGCAGGAATTTCCCTCATTATAAACTCAAAATCTGATTAAACATAGTTCTATTATCCAGAGATTTGAGAAAAAAAAAACATGACTTTTCCAAAACTTTTCCAGGCCTGGAAATTGCTGTTTTAAAATTTCATGATTTTTCATGACCGTAAGAAGATGCACGCTCTTAATCACGTAAGCTGGTCCTCCATTGTGCGAATGCTCCGTTACCTCTCCCTCCTCTAATCACATGCTGGATCCGTCACCCCGCTTTGTTCCGGGACCTCGCAATTTACAAATTAAGCACTGCAGTGAATGAATAATTCATGATAGAAACAGATGATATAGCATGAGATGACAAATTTGTGAGTAAAAATTCTAGTAATTTGTAGTAAAATAAGAAATAAATTCTTTACATAATTGTGGAGACGTATCTGGGAAACTCGAAATAGGAGGACTGACAATAGCATTTATGGTCAAAAAAATAATATTGGGTTTATGATAGTTTTTGTCAATAATGTCTGAAAAAATATTTATTATTAGCTGCTCTCATAGCTCTCTGGAAGTTTGATATTGAATCAATGAAGATTTCATAGGAAATCTGAGGTTCTCTTTTGAATGGTCGTTACGTAACACGCCATGGGGAAACTCCTGTATACACTGAATACTGAAGCCTGATTTGTTCACGTTTGTGTAGCTGCACGTACCAATGGCGCTTCAACCCACCAAAAGGAGTGCAGCCGACTTATATAAGTCGGCTCTGTGTGCCATTTCATTAGAATTTTTGGTTACACTTTATTTCGATAGTCCACTTTAGACATTCTACTAACCATAAGTAACTTTGTCAACTACAGTCAACTACATGTCAACTAATTCTCATTAATTTGCAACTACATGTCTACTAACTCTCAGAGTAGACAGGGTAGGTTTAGGGTTAGTAGAATAAGTTGACAAAGAAAGAGTTAGAAGATATTAAGCAGACAGTCTACTAATACTCTACTAACTGCTAGTTGACATGTAGTTGCAAAGTTACTTACTGTTAATAGAATGTCTAAAGTGGACTATCGAAATAAAGTGTTACCAAATTTTTCTCCTTTAGCGCAAAGATCGTCTCCTCACTGGACTCTGATGCAAGAAACAAGTAGCTCGAAGCCTGCTACTCGCCGAAGAGCCCCGGCAGCGGGAAGAAACTCCTCATAGAATCTCTGCTTAGAATGGTCGGCTCCAGAAGAGCCTGCCCGCAGCCGCTTAGACGAACGATGCCCTCTGGGCCATCGTCAATAACCCTCCCACCAGAGACCAGCGCTGTTTTTCCCGGAAGTTCATGATGAACTTACCAAGGCGTGGCGTGCGGGTTTGAAAAACCCCTCACCTGTTTCAGACTGGTGTCCCGTTGGGACTGACCTCCAGAAGGAAGGTAGTCATGACAGATGCCTCCAACTCGGGTTGGGCATTCCTGCCAGCCTTAACCCTCTGGGGTCAACAAGAGGCATAGACTTAAATTACTATCGTACAGATAAGAGCAATACATCATTCGAATCTGTAAAGGGTCTACTTTTATTTGGAAACACTCATAATAACAACAAAATGCTGTGCTTTTGTAAAATAGAGAAAACAAAAAGGGTGCACTTTCTGCTGTCTTGGTCTCCGTGAACTACTTTCTGAAATGCGTCACAAAAATGAACTGAAATTCAGTGAATACTTGACACACAGACATGAGAGATATGTCTATAGAAAGCTTGAAATGTCTGCTTTTAAATGAAGTCATGTTGAAAACAAATATTCTCTGATAAAGTAATCCATATGAAACCAACGCGAGGTCCAGTTTTTCCCATCTGAGCTCATTATCTGTAATGTGATCACACCCACGCGCAATGCGCGCTATTCATATGGTAATCATATGGCCATCGTGGCAAATCATGCTCTTGTGGCTGGCTAGTCAGTCGGCAAATATGACCTTGTCGTTAAGTTCCTGGGGGGAGCACAGAGATTGAATCCGCCTCGTACTCATACTGTGCTGACGTGGGAATTATCCATAGTCCTTAGGGCCCTACGGGGCCCTCCCTTTGAGCCCCTCCAGTCAGCTGACTTATGGCCCCTGTCACTTAAGACCGCCCTCCTTTTGGCTTTAGCGTCAGTCAAGCGAGTGGGGTGATAACTAGGGATGGGGAGTCAACTCCAAAAGAGTTGATTCCTTGACTCTGAATAGCCCAAGAGTCGGAGTCGACTCCAGCAGTGGAATCGACTCTTGTTGTTGACTTCGAAATCGCTGATGTCTTCTCTCATTCTCAAATCCCTATATAGTGCATGGCAGTTGAGTGCAGTATATCAGCAAAGAGTAAATTAAATTAAGTGAGGATCCATTTGCAGTGCAGTCCGTGTCGGGTTCGTATGCGGTACAGAAGCAGCACGGGCTCATTGTGCGCTATGATCCACGGCTGTTTGCCACCATTATTTTTATTTTCAAATCCGAACGTTAATCTTTTTTTTTCGTCTTTTTTTTCAGCATAGTGAGTATCTTTTTACACAGTAGCTAATACAATCTTTCATAGACATCGTGAAGTGCAATATATTAGGCTATTAAATGCATTTTACTACTGTAGCCTATAGATTTAGGCCCTATATATTAAGATGCTCAAACAAGTGGAAAAACATGAAACACAGCCTAAAGTCTACTTTTCTTATGTTAAAAAGTCATAGGCTATCACAAACGTTTTAAATTGAAACTTACCATTGACAGAAACAGCCGTCTCGTGCCTTTTCTTTTGCATTTATCCTTATTATAAGTAATCCTGCTGGTCATAAAAACTTTGTTTTTCTAACTATCTAAAAGTGTAGGGTAGCCTACTTTTCCTTTCTTTACCCCTATAGCTAAAAAGCCATGTGTGAAAGACAGTAGACTTTAATTATATGCATTTATGGTGTAATTAATTTGATATCAATCCATGTTCATTTTTACTGTGATGCGCTCGTTGTCACTAATTCATCTTGTGCAGCACAGCAAAAATAGACTCGGTGCGGAAACGATCGCTGCGCTTGGAACGCATTGCTGACCTGGTACAGAGTGAATGCTCAACACGGGCATGGAAAAAATACGCACTGCAAACGGAGTATGTGAAAGGGGCCATGTGAGTCTGATAGCGGGAGCTGTCACAGAAACGACCTTTTCACATGCTTTTATTCTACGTGATAGAAATAAATAACAGTCATGGTAAATTTAGTTTGTAATTTTACATGCTTCTGTGACAGCTTTGTAGTTTAATTGATATTATTTGTTATGCGATGTTATGTTTAATGCAGTCAATATACATTTGGTTTTCCATGGTTAACCTATAGGCTATTCCTCTGGCATGAAGCACTGACTGACAGTATTCACTAGGGATGTTCGATTCCAGGTTTTGTTGTGTTGTGTTCAATCATTGAACTAACTTTAAATCATTAAAAACTCACCTAATAAACAATAATAAACAAATCAATAAGTGTACATTCGTATGTAGCCTATTTTTGTATGTATTGTATTTATTGCTGTTTAAGACAATGCCTTTAGCACCATCCTCTGACCATTATAATGTGACTGTGATGAGAGGGGCGGGGCCGAGAGCCGTGGGAACGGAGCGAGGCCGGTGGAGTAAATGCTAATGAGCGACACCTGCGCCACTCACCGGTCTCGAGTCCCACAGAGGAGCTCCGGAAGGATAAAAGGAGGAGTGACAACAGTGTTGGACGAGAGAGGACCAGGCCTGGGTTTTATTTTGTGTTTTGGTTCTGTTAGTGTACGACAGTCGTCCGCGAGGGGCTTGTGACGCTTTTTTTTGTTTATTTTATTTTATTAGTGTTTAAATGTTCGCCGGTTCCCACCTCCTTCTTCCCGAACTACGAACTTTGTTACAGTGACAGATTCATTAAACAATTCATTCTTTCTTATTTAATTCTGACACGATCCACCGTGGCTTTTTTTCGTGGCTTTTCCCTCTGTAAAAATAGGTTTCGGCAAAAGCTTACAACATTGATAGCACATTAATGTCACTGCTAAATTGGACAGTCACGCTAAATGGAGTCGATTCCATCGACTCCTATGGTGGAAACCTGGAATCGAACACCCATAGAACACCCTAAGTGATAACTGTCAGTCAGTGCTTCATTCCAGAGGAATGGCCTACTCCTGGGCTTGGTCCAGCTGAGTTTCAGTTGGTGACATCTGTGCGGCAGCCGGCTGGTCTTTGCCGTCTACCTTTGCCAGATGTTTAAATTTGGACATCCCTGCCCTTCAGACATGGATTTTGTGCTAATTTACCTAACCCCCTTTATTAATGGAGAGGGTTTTATTTTGGAGACCCCAGCCTGCTGGCTTCGGTCTTATGATTGGCTCATGCCTTTTAGGAGCCCTCATTATGGGCGCACTGGGGCAGGGCTCGCAGAGCGGTTTTGTTCTGCAAGTCAAGTCAAGTCACCTTTATTTATATAGCGCTTTTAACATTTGGGAGAGACCAGGCTCAGTTGGGGTTGGCAGAAATGTGTAATATTAGAAATGTGTTACTGTGTTATGTGTAAGCCAGGTTAAAGAGATGGGTCTTTAATCTAGATTTAAACTGACA
>NW_015634005.1:60999-62252 GCF_001515625.1 Sinocyclocheilus rhinocerous
GTATCTTGGACAGAAAAGGGAGATTCAAGATCGGTCTGTAATTAACTAGTTCTTTGGGGACAAGTTGTTTTTTTTTTAATGGGGACATATCCTAATGACTATGACAAATTTATAATAGTCAGAAGAGGATCTATGACTTCTGGAAGCACCTCTTTAAGTAGCTTAAATGGAATAGGGTCTAACATGTTATCTGTTTAGATGATTTAACAAGTTTATACAACTCTGTGATGATCTGAGGCTGCTTTGCAGCTTCAGGACCTCGATGACTTGCCATAATTGATGGAAACATGAACCAGAATGTCCGGCCGTCAGTTTGTGACCTCAAGCTCAAGCGCACTTGGTTTATGCAGCAATTAATGCAAAAAGAATCCAAAGAAGAAAGCTGTACTGTTATTCAAACACACTTTGGTCAAAGCTAGTTTTATTATGATTATTATTAATCAGAATATTTTTAAATTATACACCGTATGTACTGTATGACAAACATAGATTTACAAAGCCCATTATGAAGGCAATACTAAAATCTGATTTTGTGGTGGATGTGTTCAAATTTTATCATCTTAATTGAAGTGATGAAGGATTTTGAAAGTCTGACAGTAATCAGTGTTGAGCACTACTGTAAGGTTAACCCTGCATGTTGTAAATGTTTGAAAATAATTAACATTTGAAAACATTCATTAGAAATTTAGAAAAGTAATCAAAAGTAATCAGTTACATTACTTTAATAAAGTAATTGAAAAAGTTACACTACTATTACATTTTAAATAGGGTAACTTGTAATCTGTAACCTATTACATTTCCAAAGTAACCTTCCCAACACTGCCTATAGTAGAGAATGAGTGGAATTGTTCTTCAGGGGATCTATAGCGCACTATACGATGACACTTGTAACAAGGATTAGAATTTACAGTTTTAGCTATATGAAGTTTGCACATGACTAGATAATGATCTGAGATATCATCGCTTGGCTGCATAATTTCAACACCATCAACATCAATTCCATGTGACTATTAAATCTAGAGTATGATTTCGACAATGAGTAGGCCCTGACACCCCAATAGAGTTCAAAATGTCTATGAATGCTGATGCCAATGCATCTTTTTCATTATCAACATGGATATTAGAATCACCAACAATTAAAACTTTATCTGCAGCCAGCACTAACTCAGATCGAAAATCAGCAATTTCTTTAATAAAGTCTGTATGGTGCCCTGGTGGCCTGTATACAGTAGCCAGTACAAACATCACAGGGG
>NW_015634005.1:62269-64324 GCF_001515625.1 Sinocyclocheilus rhinocerous
AATGTTATATGAAGCACCATTACTTCAAACGAGTTATACCTGAAACCCGCCTTCTGATAAATACTGAAAACATTGAAAATATTGTTAGCAACACCTCCCCCTTTACCTTTTGAACGCGGCTCATGTTTATAACAGTAATCTTGTGAATCTTGTGGGTTTAAAATAATGTAATCATCAGGTTTTAGCCAGGTTTCTGTCAAACAGAGCACATCTAGTTTATATATTTACCCTTTTTTCTGTGGAGGAATCATACTTTTTGAAAAATGTATGTAAAAAAAATTATAAATGAAATATTAAAATAGCCCCAAGTTTATTTTACTATTTGTTGTTTTGATTATCATAGTTTTCAACATCATAATTCTTATTTTGTGGAGAATAATCTTTTAATTTTATAATTACTATATTTATTAATTAAATAATTTTATTAATAATGATGATTAAGGCATTCATAAATTTAAGGCATTACAAAAAGTTTATTTAATGTGATGTTCAAATATAATAAGAACCCCAGAGTTTTTAGGTCCTATAATTAACACCTCTGTTTTTTTCAGAATTTAGCAGTAAGAAATTACTCATCATCCAGTTTTTTTTATATCGACTATGCATTCCGCTAGTTTTTCAAATTGGTATGTTTCGCCGGGCTGCGAAGAAATATAGAGCTGAGTATCATCAGCATAACAGTGAAAGCTAACACCGTGTTTCCTGATGATATCTCCCAAGGGTAACATGTAAAGCGTGAAGAGTAATGGCCCTAGTACTGAGCCTTGAGGTACTCCATACTGCACTTGTGATCGATATGATACCTCTTCATTCACTGCTACGAATTGATGGCGGTCAGATAAGTACGATTTGAACCATGCTAATGCACTTCCATTAATGCCAACAAAGTTTTCTAGTCTATGCAAAAGAATGTTGTGGTCAATAGTGTCAAACGCAGCGCTAAGATCCAATAGCACTAATAGAGAGATACAACCACAATCAGATGATAAGAGCAGGTCATTTGTAACTCTAATGAGAGCAGTCTCGGTGCTATGATACGGTCTAAATCCTGACTGGAAATCCTCACAGATACCATTTTTCTCTAAGAAGGAATATAATTGTGAGGATACTACCTTTTCTAGTATTTTGGACAGAAAAGGGAGATTCGAGATCGGTCTGTAATTAACTAGTTCTTTGGGGTCAAGTTGTGGTTTTTTGATGAGAGGCTTAATAACAGCCAGTTTGAAGGTTTTTGGGACGTATCCTAATGACAATGATGAATTAATAATAGTCAGAAGAGGATCTATGACTTCTGGAAGCACCTCTTTTAGGAGCTTAGATGGAATAGGGTCTAACATACATGTTGTTGGTTTAGATGATTTAACAAGTTTATACAGTTCTTCCTCTCCTATAGTAGAGAATGAGTGGAATTGTTCCTCAGGCGATCTATAGCACACTATCTGATGCGATATTGTAGCTGACGGCTGCATGGTTACAATTTTATCTCTAATAGTATCGATCTTAGAAGTAAATTAGTTCATAAAGTCATTACTGCTGTGCTGTTGGGAAATGTCAACACCTGTTGATGCTTTATTTTTCGTTAGTTTAGCCACTGTATTGAATAAATACTTGGGGTTATGTTTATTTTTTCTAAAAGAGACGAAAAGTAATCAGATTTAGCAGTTTTTAATGCTTTTCTGTAGGATAGGTTACTTTCCCGCCAAGCAATACGAAATACCTCTAGTTTTGTTTTCCTCCAGCTGTGCTCCATTTTCTGGGCTGCTCTCTTTAGGGTGCGAGTGTGCTCATTATACCACGGTATCGGACTGTTTTCCTTAATCTTCCTTAAGCGTAAAGGAGCAACCGCATCTAAAATGCTAGAAAAGAGAGAGTCCATAGTTTCTGTAACATTATCAAGTTGTTCTGAGCTATTGGATATGCTGAGGAATTGAGATAAATCAGGAAGATTACTTACAAAGCAGTCTTTTGTGGTAGAAGTGATGGTTCTACCACACTTGTAACAAGGATTAGAATTTACAGTTTTAGCTATATGAAGTTTGCACAAGACTAAATAAT
>NW_015634005.1:64334-64857 GCF_001515625.1 Sinocyclocheilus rhinocerous
ATCAGTGATCATATCATTTACAAAAAGTGCTTTCGTAGAAAGGGACCCGATATTCAATAAGCCAAGCTTTATCAGTTGTTTATCTGTATTACATCTGTATTTTGTTTTTTTTTAACATCAATTAAATTGTTACTCTTAAATTGGTGTGGATGTTTTTTTGTATTTTCTAGTTCTGGGAACAGACACAGTCTCTATAGAATGATATCTAGGTGAAAGAGTCTCTATGTGTTGAGAATTAACTGACTTCTGTGACGTGAGGCGGCTAGCAGCCGGTCGGTTTAGCCAGTCTGTCGAACATCATTAGCGCCGGCGTAAATGACACTTAAATAAATCTTACTGAATTTATGTTTCGCATTAGCTAGCACTTTTAAATTTGCCAAGATGTCAGGCGCTCTGGCTCCCGGTAAACATTGGACTATGGTGGCTGGTGTCTCTATTTTCACGTTCTGTACAATAGAATCGCCAATAACTAGAGCACTTTCATCGGGTTTCACAGTGGGTGCATCACTGAGTGGGGAGAACC
>NW_015634005.1:65326-68322 GCF_001515625.1 Sinocyclocheilus rhinocerous
CAGTGTCTGACAGCGTACTTGCAAGTTCACATACGTCTTTAATGTTATTTTTAGTGATCTCCGACTGGCGAAGTCGAACATCATTAGCGCCGGCGTGAATAACAATTTTACTGTATTTACGTTTAGCATTAGCCAGCACTTTTAAATTTGCCAAGATGTCAGGCGCTCTGGCTCCCGGTAAACATTGGACTATGGTGGCTGGTGTCTCTATTTTCACGTTCTGTACAATAGAATCGCCAATAACTAGAGCACTTTCATCGGGTTTCACAGTGGGTGCATCACTGAGTGGGGAGAACCGGTTTAATGTTTTGATCGGAACGGAAGAGCGGTGTTTTGACCCGCGACTATGCCGCCTCACAGTCACCCAGTTGCCCTGCTGCACGGGCTCTGTAACCAGAACCGAACAATGTACAAGACTCCCTGAGCTAGTCACATCCAAAGCCGTATCTACAGCCCTCACATTCTTACTGTCCTCAATTAAAGTTTGGATGCGTGTCTCTAGTTCTGAAATCTTCTCTGTCAGCCTAACTATTTCCCTTCATTTATCATCACATGTGAATCCCTCGTCGCCGACAGAGGGAGATAAACTATACATGTGGCAAGCGGTGCAAACAACAATAGCAGGAGAAGAAGCCATTACTCACCATGATTGATGAATGATTCTGACTTACCACTGTTGTATGATGAACTCATGAAAAACGGCATGAGAGAGAAAAGAAACGGGGCAAGAGAAAAAAGAAAATGGTAATAGACGCGAATGGAAACGTGAATGACAAGCTAACCAGCTAACGAATGCTAACACGCTGTACGCACACTGCACTCGCGATTTAAAATTTAAAGCGAACGATCAAATTAGTCCGATTAGTTTGATAGATAATATCGGATATATGGTGGGAATTAAGTTTATATATTTTATCACTTTAAACAAAAGAGCGTGATAGTAAGATAGAGATTCAACAGAAAAGCGAAGCTATAATCACAAACTACTCAGCAGTACGGCAGACTGAGATAAGGGAATGAGCGTTGCATCACCTGCAGTGCTATAAGACTGCACGCGAGGTAATGACTGTCGCTATCAGTCAAAAGATTCTGATGAAATGGCACTCAGAGCAGACTTATATAGCAGTCGGCTCCAACAGTTTTGGCGGGTTGAAGTGCCATTGGTTCATGCAGCTCGTGCACGAATGTGAACAAATAAGACTTCAGTATTCAGAGTAAACAGGAGTTTCCCCATAGCATGTTACGCAACGTTCGTTCCCTTATCTCAAGGAACTGAGGTTACGTCAGTAACTGGAGCATTTGTTCTTTTCCAAAGGTTTATTATAGGATGAGTAATACAGTTTTAGTTGTGAGGATGAAGATATGTGGTGAGGAGCTGTGTGGTTTCTGTGAGAAGAACATAAATAAAATGAATATACATATACCTATTTAAGTATGACAGAGCAAATAAACATTGTTAATGAATTTACATATACTGACAAATTTAAACTCCTATATTGCAACTCTAAACATAAGCATGTATTGCAACCTATGAGCACTGAATGCTGCTATATTAGCACAACTAGTTTGCAGCTACTGCTACTGACAGGCAGTGTCAGGTTGCATGTGTGTGCGCTCTGCTTTAGCGCTGCCGTTCGCTCTTTAGTATGGTTGCTTATGTGTGATTCAAGCACAGAATGTCAATTGTCTTTAACAAAATATGAATGACAAGCCATAGAAAGACAAGCTTACAGAAGTAAATAAACATTTTGATAGCAAATAGCTATGCTCTTTGGTCGAATATTATAATTGTTGAATTATATCATCACAGAAACTTTTCTGAGGAAACGTTAACTGATTAACATTTTGACACTCTAAAACATTAACAATGGTTATAAATATTGTTACTTACATAGAAATGCATGCACAACAACACCACACAAAAATAAAGACAGACTTATAAAGAACTTCCAGGCAACTCCTCATAACTCCGTTACAGAGAAGCTGCCGAACTGAAACGTTTTGCACATGTGCCAGACAAGTCTGGACAAGTTCAAATCGCGCATGTGTGAGGCAGGGAATTTTGTACAGCTGCCCTGCAAATTTTCGCATGAAATTTGTCCACAAAATGTCCCAACTGAACTACTGGTGCTATGAACACATTTTTAGGCATTTCGGGTAGCACAATGAGTTTAGCAACAGGGCTGACATATCTATTGCCCTTGATGTCTACTTCAGCAGCTCTGATTGCACTGTCGTCACTTGTTAGGACTTTGGTTAACTTCCAACAGGCCATTGAGTCCACAATCAATACAATCTGACCAACAGCTAGGTTTTGTGGGATTTTCTGACACTTCTGTTGAAGCTGAAGACTGGGTAGGTAGTTTCTGAGGAAGTGGTCAGAAGTGGTCAGCGAACACTTGACTGTGCCTGTAGCATCGCTGTCCAAGTAGGCACTTGAGTATTGATTTTCTCCACTTTCTTTACTTTTTCTACATCTACTTGTTTTAGTCAATTGTACTCACTATGTGCTTTCAAATCTCTACTATTACTACTAACACTCGTAAATCACACTCTGTACCTGGGAGGCAACGCAATCCTAACAATCTGTGTACTGTCCCTGTGTCCTCTACTACTTTACTCTCTATCCCTATTGGTCTCTGGAACTGCCAGTCTGCTATAAACAAAGCAGACTTTATTTCATCTATTGGTACTCATTCAAGTCTCAACCTCATGGCCCTAACTGAGATTGGATCAAACGTGAGGACACTGCCACTCCTGCAGCCCTCTCCACTAGTTTTTCCACTAACTGCAGATTTGCCTACAACATTAGGAAGATTAGACCCTTCCTATCAGAGCAAGCCACAAAACTCCTTGTCCAAGCTCTTGTTCTCTCCAGACTGGACTATTGTAATGCTCTTTTGGCGGGCCTTCCGGCATGTTCTATCAAGCCTCTGCAACTGATCCAGAATGCAGCAGCGAGAGTGGTCTTCAACGAGCCGAAGAAAGGCCACATC
>NW_015634005.1:69434-73573 GCF_001515625.1 Sinocyclocheilus rhinocerous
CTATTTCCCTGCATTTATCACATGTGAATCCCTCGTCGCCGACAGAGAGAGCTAAACTATACATGTGGCAAGCGGTGCAAACAACAATAGCAGGAGAAGAAGCCATTACTCACCATGATTGATGAATGATTCTGACTTACCACTGTTGTATGATGAACTCATGAAAAACGGCATGAGAGAGAAAAGAAACGGGGCAAGAGAAAAAAGAAAATGGTAATAGACGCGAATGGAAACGTGAATGACAAGCTAACCAGCTAACGAATGCTAACACGCTGTACGCACACTGCACTCGCGATTTAAAATTTAAAGCGAACGATCAAATTAGTCCGATTAGTTTGATAGATAATATCGGATATATGGTGGGAATTAAGTTTATATATTTTATCACTTTAAACAAAAGAGCGTGATAGTAAGATAGAGATTCAACAGAAAAGCGAAGCTATAATCACAAACTACTCAGCAGTACGGCAGACTGAGATAAGGGAATGAGCGTTGCATCACCTGCAGTGCTATAAGACTGCACGCGAGGTAATGACTGTCGCTATCAGTCAAAAGATTCTGATGAAATGGCACTCAGAGCAGACTTATATAGCAGTCGGCTCCAACAGTTTTGGCGGGTTGAAGTGCCATTGGTTCATGCAGCTCGTGCACGAATGTGAACAAATAAGACTTCAGTATTCAGAGTAAACAGGAGTTTCCCCATAGCATGTTACGCAACGTTCGTTCCCTTATCTCAAGGAACTGAGGTTACGTCAGTAACTGGAGCATTTGTTCTTTTCCAAAGGTTTATTATAGGATGAGTAATACAGTTTTAGTTGTGAGGATGAAGATATGTGGTGAGGAGCTGTGTGGTTTCTGTGAGAAGAACATAAATAAAATGAATATACATATACCTATTTAAGTATGACAGAGCAAATAAACATTGTTAATGAATTTACATATACTGACAAATTTAAACTCCTATATTGCAACTCTAAACATAAGCATGTATTGCAACCTATGAGCACTGAATGCTGCTATATTAGCACAACTAGTTTGCAGCTACTGCTACTGACAGGCAGTGTCAGGTTGCATGTGTGTGCGCTCTGCTTTAGCGCTGCCGTTCGCTCTTTAGTATGGTTGCTTATGTGTGATTCAAGCACAGAATGTCAATTGTCTTTAACAAAATATGAATGACAAGCCATAGAAAGACAAGCTTACAGAAGTAAATAAACATTTTGATAGCAAATAGCTATGCTCTTTGGTCGAATATTATAATTGTTGAATTATATCATCACAGAAACTTTTCTGAGGAAACGTTAACTGATTAACATTTTGACACTCTAAAACATTAACAATGGTTATAAATATTGTTACTTACATAGAAATGCATGCACAACAACACCACACAAAAATAAAGACAGACTTATAAAGAACTTCCAGGCAACTCCTCATAACTCCGTTACAGAGAAGCTGCCGAACTGAAACGTTTTGCACATGTGCCAGACAAGTCTGGACAAGTTCAAATCGCGCATGTGTGAGGCAGGGAATTTTGTACAGCTGCCCTGCAAATTTTCGCATGAAATTTGTCCACAAAATGTCCCAACTGAACTACTGGTGCTATGAACACATTTTTAGGCATTTCGGGTAGCACAATGAGTTTAGCAACAGGGCTGACATATCTATTGCCCTTGATGTCTACTTCAGCAGCTCTGATTGCACTGTCGTCACTTGTTAGGACTTTGGTTAACTTCCAACAGGCCATTGAGTCCACAATCAATACAATCTGACCAACAGCTAGGTTTTGTGGGATTTTCTGACACTTCTGTTGAAGCTGAAGACTGGGTAGGTAGTTTCTGAGGAAGTGGTCAGAAGTGGTCAGCGAACACTTGACTGTGCCTGTAGCATCGCTGTCCAAGTAGGCACTTGAGTATTGATTTTCTCCACTTTCTTTACTTTTTCTACATCTACTTGTTTTAGTCAATTGTACTCACTATGTGCTTTCAAATCTCTACTATTACTACTAACACTCGTAAATCACACTCTGTACCTGGGAGGCAACGCAATCCTAACAATCTGTGTACTGTCCCTGTGTCCTCTACTACTTTACTCTCTATCCCTATTGGTCTCTGGAACTGCCAGTCTGCTATAAACAAAGCAGACTTTATTTCATCTATTGGTACTCATTCAAGTCTCAACCTCATGGCCCTAACTGAGATTGGATCAAACGTGAGGACACTGCCACTCCTGCAGCCCTCTCCACTAGTTTTTCCACTAACTGCAGATTTGCCTACAACATTAGGAAGATTAGACCCTTCCTATCAGAGCAAGCCACAAAACTCCTTGTCCAAGCTCTTGTTCTCTCCAGACTGGACTATTGTAATGCTCTTTTGGCGGGCCTTCCGGCATGTTCTATCAAGCCTCTGCAACTGATCCAGAATGCAGCAGCGAGAGTGGTCTTCAACGAGCTGAAGAAAGGCCACATCACACCTCTCTTCATCAGTTTGCACTGGCTGCCAATAGCCGCTTGTATCAAATTCAAGGTACTGATGTTTGCCTACAAGACAACCACTGGCTCTTCACCAATGTACCTAAACTCGCTAGTTAAGACTTATGCACCCTCCAGAAGCTTACGTTCTGCATGTGAATGATGCCTCGTGGTGCCATCGTAAAGAGACACAAAATCACTCACATCACTTGTAGGCTGTTGCTCTCTTGTTGGTCTGATTGCTTCTATTGTTCTCCTCATTTGTGAGTCGCTTTGGATAAAAGCATTTGCTAAATGATTATATGATGAATGATAAAATGATCACTGGAATTGGCTGTGTCGTAATTTCAAGCTCAAAAGGGGAAATATTTATGACGAATTATAACTGGTTATGATTCATAATAAATATTTAGATTAGATCTTTGAATTAACTGTAGCAGAATCAATATTACCATTACTTGATCTGTCTGTCCACCGAGCAGACAAAATAATCATTTATCAATTCAAAGAAAGATTATTTTCCTGGCCAAGGAAGAATAATCTGTCCTTCTTTGTGCAGTGCTAGCAGTAATTTAGCAAAATGTAGCAAGGGTTCACACATTCATTGACTTCGAATTGTGAGCAGTTTATATGCAAATGTCAAAAGGCTAAAAGGGTCTCTTAAGCCATAAAACCCCAAAGATCATGCATGATTCTACGCAGACGCTACAGCTGGTTCCATGTTGGTTATCTTTATGGTGTAATCTACCTTCTCAAGTTTGTGTATTTCTTTGTTATACACATTTGCCAGGTCAGGATTTGTGATGAGGTGACGTTCTATGGCTCTTAACCCTTGTATGGTGTTCGGGTCTGTGGGACCCGTTTTCAATTTTTGTCAAAAGAAAAATGATACGATTAATTATTTTTTTTAAACTCATACTCATTGGTCTTGGCTTATTTTCTGTGAAGAACATATATCAGAACAAATTTTCAATGACCACTCACTTACACCCCCCCTACACATTTATATTACATTACATTCAGGATGTTTGGGTCCACTGGACCCAGAGCTAGTAAAAGAGTGCAAATTTTAGGTCCTGTGTACCTTCACTCTGTTATCCTATTGTCTGGGCCTGCTATTAGTATGTGAATGTGTGTTTATGTGTGTATATGTGCGTGTGTGCGTGAGAGAGAGAGTCTGTGACAGTGTGAGTGTAAGTGTGAGTTTTGTGTTTCTGCCCCTGCCATTCCCGCACAAGGTTGTAGCTCTTTAATTCATAAATGTGATCTAACAAAGGAAAAAGGCAAATATCAACCATAAATGCTGTTTTTATTGCTTGTAATTGGGATGAAGTAAACATCTGTTGAGTAGGGCTGCTCGATTATGGCAAAAATCATAATCACGATTATTTTGGCCAATATTGTAATAACGATAATTTAACACGATTATGAGGGGGCCATATGACCAAAACTTTATATGAGTGATTTATTTAAAGATAGTGATGCATATCAAATATATATTTTCTGTAAATACGGTTGCTATGACATCTACATTGTAGAGACCAGCGAAATTTCACAAAAAAAGTCCTAAAAATTATTGAAAATAATTAAACTCTCAGTAATAAAAAAGCAAAGGACAAATACAATAGAATAAAAAGATACAAATGAAACAAACTGTGCTTTAATGTTTTTT